>NC_080049.1:8170132-8190132 GCF_026212465.1 Amaranthus tricolor | reverse complement strand
GTCTCATTGAAAGCATGTATCAGTTTTTCTGGGTAAGATTATGAGTTTGATTTCTATTGCTCCCCTTTCCTGTATCTCAAAATATAATCATAATGAATGAATGCAACGGATAAAGGAGGGAACTAATCAATGTTATCAGAAACGAAATACGATACAATACTGAGAACATAAATTAAAACATAAAATGATGTTATTTATATAGTTTTAGAAACAAAGAGTTCATATAAAATGATCTTTTGTGTATAATATTTTTTATTAGTTGTAAATTGTTACAATTTTTCAATAGAAAATTAATTTAGAGTTTGGAAAGGGAAGTTTTCGAACCATTAATCTAGAGCTTCGGAAACAAAGTTTTTTCCAAATAGAATTTAGGAGAGAATGAGATACATAATACATATAGTTGATTAGAGATTTTTATAATAAAATGGAAAGCTAGTGGCTGCAGCAGGAGCAGTTGGCACATGAACAGCCAGCACCACACTTGCACCCATCGCAGTTTCCTCCTTCCTCCATCACCGTTCCATCATAGCAACTGCAAACAGAATACAATCCATGAAATATTCAGCATTTATATATTGTGTTTCACATAGGCGGTTATAGAAGTGCTATTTATTTTTTGATGTTTTGAAAATTAAGACTCTTCGTCAAAGTGGTTATTAATGGTGGTAATAAAAATGAAAATTAGTGTAATTTTGATTGAAAAATCTCTTGGCTATCTTGATGGTCATGCTTGTCCACTTCAGTCATCTCATTTTCTTCATAAAATTCATTTCAAAGCATTATCATTGGCTATCTTGAACCAATAATATCACAAGTAGGCACATCACCAACTAAGCTACGCATGATTGATGAACTATAGTCTATAAGAAGCTTGTTAATATATGAGACCTCAGTTTCAAGGGGCCCTAGGCGATCGGACACCTTGAATGGGCATAGAATCGCCCATTAAATCATGTGTTTCAAAATAAGAATTATATATTGTATGATGACTCATTAAATCATGTGTGTATCAGTATATTTAGTATGTGTAGTTTACTGATGATGTTTCTTATTTAAGGATCTGATAAGGAACTCTATTAATATTAAATTGTGTAGCTAATAACATAGAACATTGACTTTCAAATTGTGTCACTTATAACATTATGTTGGGGAATTGAAGTACTTACACGATGTCATTCTCAACGAGGGAAGCTCCATACTGAGATCCTTTCTTCCTGCACATTATTAGCAACCATTTTTTAATATTAAAGCACCATACTTAAGTTGAATTGTCTGGTAATTAAACTAATGCATAGGCATCAAAAATAAGATTAAGCTAATGCATTAAGAATACTGATCGTTAAGATGGTTTGTCCCACATCGATTGATTAAAGATGGTGGTGTTGGTGTTCACGGTGTATACTTTATAAGTCATAGGAGCCCTTCCTCTTATTACCATATGGTTTTGAGACGGTATCTCGGCTTATGATGTATTAGGACAATAAAATGAATTTTATTATATATTGGAATTTATAATAAGTTTAGCTAAATTTAAGGGTATTTGCAGGAAGGTACTTACATGCATTGACTCTTGTCAGCACAGTCACAGTTTCCACATACGCCAGACATGGTGACGATGTGTAAAAGAAGCTAATTTAACTTTTTAAGTAATAGAAGATATAAGTTGGTGTTTGTTGTGAATATCAAGTACTGCGATATGGCTCCCTATTTATAGATAGAATGAATAAAGGAGCTTAATTATTGTACTTTTCTTTTTTATTTTTTTTAATTTGTATTGTGTTAGACTTTACTAAAATTATACTCCATCTGAACCAATTTAGATGTACTATTTGCTTGCGCACGGTTATTAAGGATGGTATGGGGTCCATTAAAAAGGGTAAGTAGTAAATGGCAAGCAGTGAAGGGTAAGTAGTAAAGAGTAGTTGGGTAAGTAAGGTATATGGGGGTATATTCGTAATTACTTGTGTGAACTAAGAATATTTAAGTAAAAAAAGATTGACAACAATAGAAATGGGACAACTAAAAAAACTTTGCCAAATAAGAAAATGGGACAACTAAATTGATTCGAAGAGAGTATTAGATTTGTTTATATTAGCTCTTAGATATGTAAAAATATTAACGGTATAAGTTAAATGTTAAAATAAAGAAAGTGTTACAAATAGAATAATTATGTTGAAGGATGATACCCTTTATCTAAGCGAATTTGCAACTAATAATGGCATGTATTCTCACATTATTACTTAATATGCAAAAGAAGCTAGCATCACTAAAAGACACTAGTTAGATACTATTTGTCTTTACAAGTTGCTATAAGTAGCGATATTTTCTTCTTATAATATGTTATTATCCGTAACAATTTAACACAAAAATGCTACTGTCAAAAGAGGACATTCTATTTTGTGGGACCAAGGGAATACTCAAAAAAGGTTCATTGAAGCAAGTGAACCATCCACAAGGAATCCTTTTGATAAGACTTGGATTGGTGGAGGATGAAGGACTCTTATCCTCCCTCCATTTTGGTTTTTCCCTTGTATTCTTTTTCATTATTTATTGCTTGATACTTCCTCCAATATGTTTACTCAAATCAATCTTTTTTATCGATAAAATTACTGGGAATATTAGTTAATTGAAAATTTATTGCCCACAAAGTCATCTTGAATATTCTCACTTTGCACATCTATCTAAGAATCCTTCAATTGCTTGTAAATTTTATGTACTCCAATGAAGACATCGGTTTTGTATTGTCTATTGATGATTCAAGTTGCAATATACTTCATGTTGGGGTTGTATGCACCCTAGACGTGTAACTTAACTTTGATTAGATGCATTTTTCCGAAGATTAACCTTACAATTGGTGCAACTATTGAGACGTCCTCCATGGGAATCGTTCTAAAAGGTTGTATATTATATATTTTGTTTGCATATAATTTATTTTGTATGAGACCGTCTAATCATGAAATTGACCCAAATAATTAGTTTATTCTCTAATTGATCATTTTAATATTATAAATAATCAATTTAACACACTATATATACATGAGTCAGTCAAATAGAGATGTTTCCACTATAAAACCACCTCATTAAAAAATTTGTGGATTACAAAATATTTTCATTTAAACATAGTAACATTTCAATAGTACATCAAATATACCAAGCATAGTCCAACCATGGGCAAAGGCTTAAATCGAATATATATTACATAAACCAATAATCTAGTCGGAGTATTCATCCAAATAAAGTCTCTTTCAGGCATTCCTATCTCGTGTAATATGAACTTCTACGCCTAAATCTCTCACACCATTCCCTCGCTCGTCCATCAAGCATGATTGATAGGTTTGTGACAGTTAGCTCAAATATCCTTGTCACGTCACATGATCATGAATCTATCAAGCATTGTATCTAAAGAAATGAATGGAAAATTTGTGATACATGGTATTAGGTAAACCTGTAAGGTCCTGAATACACTTCAACTAAGACTATAAAACCATGGTTACACAAGTAGTGTTTTCAGGATAGTTTGTGCCTAAAAAATTATAAACAAAGTATAAAAGAATATATGATAAATCACACAACCTATATGATCAAAAGCTCTGCCAAATCCGAAATGGTGTACAGAAAATCAGAGCTAGACACTGCAGAAGCACAATACTGATGTGAATCAGTAGCGGACAATGTCCTGAAGACTGTCGTAGAAGTGAGATAAGTTGATCTTCTCTTTGCCAGAATAAATGACTTCTGCTCGACCGCCTTGGTCTCCTTGAGCAGCCATTTCAATTAGCATGTAAACTTTTTTGATTGGCATCTGCAATGGAACAGTAAATCAGATATTACTTGGAAAATGAAATTCCCATTTATTACCTAAGAGATACCTATAGTTTTTCTCAAAGATACAGATAATCGTAACTTTTGCATACAAATAAAGTGAAAACATAATCATAAGGTAATTTAAAAATGAAGTTGAAACTTGAAAAGAAACTAAACTTAAAACGCAGTAGGCAATAGAATATAGGTAAACTTACATCATCTAAGGCCTCAGCAGCAGAATCTATGTCTTCCTCTGAGAAGACATTGAGTTGCTGCAACACCTGAATAACAAAAGAAAGAATTAAGAAGAACCCAAGCAAGAGCAAAAAAGAAGAAAGACGGGAAATTTACATGGCAACCAAAGTCGTTCATATATTTCTAAATTTGCACCACACAGCTCTTTGCACTTTGCAGATTCTAATAAATGCCTACAACTATCAATAGTACAAGCTAAGCGGTACCCCACCAACCCAATGAGTCGACCCCAATGACTAGTGTTTAGGTGTCCGGTAAGCTAACCCCTTCTCCCAACTTACAAGATTGCCCCATTTTTTTCTCATTATTTCTCTCCTACTTGGTTCGTAACTTTGTCCCACCCACATACACTGGTCTCTTTAAAAAAAAAAAGCAACTTTGTTCCATGGGGCAAACCTACAGGTATAGAGAGTTACCCTACCAGAGTTGGCCAAAAGATTTTCATTAAAAAAAAAAAGAAAAAAAAGGATGTACACAATCATAACCCACCCCACCCTCCCTTTGAAGAGAATTGGAGAAACCAAAGGTTTTTACTTAATACATCATAGACGTACATAATAGTCTCAAGTACCATCTTAAAAATAAAATCCAAAGATCTAGGATTGAAACACATAATATCTAAAACCAACAAGTGCATACCACCTAGTCTTTTATGATAAGAGTATTAAAATGTATAGCCTACAGTCCTTAAAAAAACTACTCCCTCTATCCCTCTCAATTTGCTACATTTTTTAATTTCGGATGTCCTAAAAATTTTGCCACTCTTATGGAAATGTCCCTATTACTATCTTCCATTCTCATCCACACATTTCTTTTGTTTTAATACCATCAACAAAATTCATTTTATAGTCTATCCAACCATTCTTTAAAAAATAAATTTAGCAAAATGTAGCAAATTCACTATGACTGAAAAGTTTACTACGAAATAAATTAACCATTTAACAAACTAAATACACTATATATCCTCAACTCTATTATTTCTTAATACAACATGTGCATTGCATAGGAAACAACAAAGCCCTAGATCTATTTAAGAATTTTTTTTAATGATAAATGAATGTATGTTACCTTTCGAGCATCTTCAGTTTTTAATGTAGGGACATTATAGGTGACTGAGAATGAATCACGAATGCCAATTGAATCCAAGAAACCAACTTCACTAGTTGTCCCTATCACAAGAAGTTTCTTTCCCTGGAGCAAATACAAAAATTACTAAGACTATGACATAGAAATTCATCACGATTCAAGACAGCATCAGTCGAAGATAGAAGACAATAATATTGGAGTTAATGCGAGTGTTACAGAAAAGTTCTAACTATTCAACTATAAGATGTCAAATAACAAGTGAATGATACTAAAATGGGTGACTTGAGCATAAATATAAACACAATATCCTTTAATGCCCAGAGACATTCATTGATGCACACCATAAGCTTAATGTATTCAGAACAATAGACTAATGAATATAAGATACAAAAAAAAAAAAAAAAAAAAAAAAAAAAAAAAAAAAGATAATGTCTACATAACTAGCAAGTATCTGCCAACAAGGCAACATCACAAGAATGACTGTACTAAGAGAAAAACCCTTCACCCAATATAAGCAAGGGGGGCTGTAATATTCATTCCAAACTAAGGGTATTTCACAATTGAAGCAGCATGAAATATACTTGGGAAAGACTATGTTATAACAGATACAAGAACAGGATGAAACAATCATGCAACAGAAAATGGTTCATCGTTCAATTTCCAAAAAATATCATACTAAGCTATCCCAAAGAAGCTGTTATGCTTCCCAAAATACTACCTATCATTATCCCTCTTCTTAATGAAGATAGTCAGCCTAACACACACACACACTCCGGTTCATTAAAGTGGAATCAGAAGGAAGCCATCTTGAGTTCTTGACAGAAATGAAACCTTTGACATTGTAAAAAAGAAAAGCATAAAAATAATTAGAATTCTCCATGCAAGACTGTCAAACCAAAAATTCATTAAGAATGCTCAACTACAATTGCTTGTTGGTGTGACCTTTGGACACTTAGGTCTTTCACTGATATGGTGAGTTGCTAGTTGCTCTTTAAAGCAATGGAAACTGTCAAGATTTAGAATCCATTCGAGGAGAAGCATATTGATCCCAATGGGGAATGTCCTCACACAACAGCACGCCATATCGGTCAAATGTGGTGTCAAAAGCCTTAGGATGTAATTGAGTATATATGGGTTGCTAGGTTGTCATCTAAAAGTGTTGTCAAATGAGCAAAGATTATTAGGGTTAAGGGATAATAGACCAAAGAAAAGAATTGGAACTCTTGTTCGTGTTATTACATACAAGGGTAAGGTTGTGTACATCCAACCTCCTCCAAACACCCTAAGTGGGCGAGCCACTTAATGGAATGTTGTTGTAGACCAAAGAAAATAATTGAATTTAAGCTAAAAATTAGCATCTTGGAATAATAGAACTCTTCAGGAATTACTTAGAGTTGGTAGATAGTTTGAAAAAACGTAAGATTAATATTCTTTATATGCTTAAGGCTAAAAAGAAATATTGAGTTGAAATATGAACATGTCTAGTTTTCACTTTTAAGAGAGAAAGAGAAACTTAAATTAAGCAAGAGAGTGAATTTGACTTTCACTTTTATTTTTCACTCTCTCTTAAAATGGCTTTCCTAAAGATGAAAATCCTAAATGGTGAAGCTTTGATCTTCAACAGCCAAATTCTAGCCCTTCTGTGTACACAACAACATCCATTTTGCTCATTTTTTAAATCCTTCGAATTTTTGCTCAAAAGCTGCTACAATCCCTATGAATAAGTTAGGAGAGGATGAGAGAAATGAAAGTAGTCCTAACAAGAATAGGGATGAGACAATGAAGAAGAAGAAGATGCATTCATGGTCGCCATTGTCAACTGAATTTTAAGAACTTTTACTAAAAGATGGCGGGAAATTTAGATCTGAGAAGTGGGGTGTTTAAGGAAATTTATTTTTAATGACTAAACTTTAGGAATTTTTACTCAAAGATGGTTGGAGATTTCTTTAATTTCATTTTAGCCAATCGCATCAATTGCAAAAATGTTAGACATAAAGCTTCAAGCCTTAAACACCTTTTACTTGAAAAACTGTCGAGAGGATAGTCAAAGACAATGTTTAGCCTATGAAAAGCAAAGAAAAAAAAGATCCCATTGAACTATTGAAGCTAATAGACTTTTTTGCATCTCTGAATAAACCAAGGTTGGATTTCAACCGGCTTTTTGATTGAACAATGGAAGAATTTGGACAGCTTTTGATTTTCAATTGGAGTAGAAACTTTTTCCACTTCCTCTATCAAACGAAAGAATAAAATAAGCTTTGATCTAGCAGTTATTGGGATTGTGAAATGACAAATCCATCTTTAGGCGTATACGATCATATCCATTGTACAAAATTGAATTTATTGGCAAAAACACATTTACTAACAAAAAAGCAATATCAAAAAGCTTCCAAGCAATTAAAGAGAAGAAGCTCATCTACATTTAAATTAATCAGTTATTTCCGTGATGGGCATATCCCTTAAAGCACAGAGAGTTTGGTACACACCAGTGGAGGAAGTCGTTTCAGGAGAACCATCAGTGTTTGCGAAATGATGTTTGAAAACCGAGGGCCAATAGCCACATACTCTACAAGCCTGCACGATAACATCTGCATTAATCTTGATCCACCAAGAAAAGAAAATTAAAGAAAAACACAATCAATTAACAATTTTTAAGTCACCTCTCAATATCATCTAATATAATTATGCTCAATGGTGACCTGTAAGCATCCTCGAAAACCTAAAATACAACAGGTACGCACTCAAATAGTCAGTAACTGCAATAAATGTGCAACTAAGAATGCAACATCATATTAAGGATGAATAAAGGGGAAAAGAAGCATGTGTGCAATAATGTCACATCCCTGATGTAGTATTTGTACTACATAACATAACAAGTACAGAATGAGTGCATGACAATAGAAACGAAATATAATCTATGAATATAAACGGTACGGAAATTATAAATAAAAAGTCAAAACTACATAAGATTCGGTAGCAGTGATGAACCTTGACAATATGTGCACATTTAGTACTCTCACTGAGACCAATCATGGATTCTGCTGAGACCTATTCAAAATTTACAGAATCACAAACAGATTATGTTGAAGTCATTGATCCATAAAATTTCAAGAAGCCATGATCAAAGAAGCGGACAACTTACAATCTTCACATATGGAAAATCACTACAGATACCAACTGTTGCCGCCATCGCAGTCTTCCCACTATAAAGAATAATAAAATCAGATAACAATTAATTATACAAAAATCAGAGAGGTAACAAGATATGTTTATCACCTGCCACTTGGACCTTCCAGAAGACAAGTTAGGAGTGGACTGCCTTTGCTAAGTTTTACTTGTTCTGCAAGTAGCATGGTACGTTGCTGAAAGTGCTCATGGCGTACACCACACTCCACCATGCCATTAAGCCTACAAATTACAGGAGCAATCTAATATTAAATCTGAGATATAATGGGATATACGATTCCTAGGAGGTATTTAAGCTACAAGAAAAAAAAAAAGTCAAACAATCAGATTGAAAAAAGTTGTAAGTGTAACCCAAAGCTAGATAATAAATAAGTATTACATGAAATATAGCACAGCAAAACTCTCATTGACTTACCTGCATCGTTCAAGATCACTAGTAGATGCTCCAAAAGCTGGTCTAACTTCTTCAAGGGCTTCTAGAAAGTCATTCATGGTAACTTTTATGTTCTCCTCATCCACTGGCTTATTCAGATCATCCATGTTTAATTGCCTATTTAAAGCATATGAAACCGCACTTTTTACAACACCTTCAAGCTCTGCCCCACTGTAGTTCTTTGTTCTGGCAGCTACATTAACATAGACAAGTGTGAATAGCCTTAACATAATTTAAAGTACATCAAAGTTGCTTTCTGTATATCACATATACAGTAATAAGGTGATATACCACAGCTATGAATTCAGTATAAACTTTGCAGAAAGAAAAGAGCTAATTAGAAACACTACATTTCTTTCTTTTTCCTTTTTTTTATTCTTGTTTTTTAATCTTGAAACCTGCAAGTACTTGAGAAAGAATCAACATTCATGAAAGACCATCTAAACTTCCAAGGCCAACTAGGTTGGTTGTTTGTATTGGTGAAGAGAAAAAAATCAACAGATCACATGGGAAGAAGGGAAAACCAAGGTTAAGGACAAATTAGGTCCAAAGGAAGAGTGATGCACATTAATCTTTTTTTGAAAGTAAACACCCTAAGCGAAGCATCAAATCTTGGCAACACTTCAAAATTAGAAGACATTTTAAAGGCACTTAAAAGTTTTCAGCACCGCCATCAACACTCTGTCCAGGCTATGTTAATAAAGATTAACTATTGCTAAATAACCAAAACTTGTGTGTCAACAATTACCTCCTTCCTTTGCTAAAGTACACATCTACCAAAAACGGTTGATCCATACCAAAAATGGTTGTCCTGTAGTGAAGAACATAAGACTAATTCTTTTCCTATCCACTTTTTCACTAAAGCTATACCCCTGCTAAAACACCACCACCCACTTTTCCTCTCCTACCCCTTCCCCCTGACCACCATGTTAGCCATCATCTACCGTTCTTGAAACCTCTTTTTCCTTCATAAAACACTGCTTCCATCAACATCATTTTCACAAAACCCACCTTTTCATTTCCTCTACAACATGACTTCTCTTCTAAATGATGCCCATCAGAATTATCAAGGTTGTAGCTAGCTAAAATGAACGTCACAAATTTTGGAAGTGAGCATCTCAGACAGTATTCAAGGGAGGTAACAAGAACCGAGAATGAGAAAAACTGAACACGCTTCAAATCAAGAGAATTCCTTGATTCCTTTACCTCATCTAATGGAACCCACAAAACTGTCCCTTACACGAAAGAAAAGAATTTTTTAGGTGCACAGCGAATATAACAAGAATCATGTATCAGCAAACATGAAATAATCAAGGAAGGATACACCATACTAAACAACACATTTCTCATGAACCAAAAGGAATAAGGGTAAGAATTAGCATATACATGGCCATTGAAAAAGTTGTTACATATCTTATTACACATATGCACAAAGGGGTAGCAAGGAAAACAGTAAACATATCTTCAAAAGTTTTCAGTCTGACAGCCAAGATGTTATCATACACGATAGAACATAAAATTATTCACCCAGTGCCCAGTAGTAGAATACATATTTCATCTCTTAGGGATATTTTTGCATATATCTTACCTCCCAAGATCTGCACAAGTCAGAATACACATTGCCTATACGAACACATTCCTACACTACCTTCATTTTATACGTAACATTGAATATAGGAAATCAGGTCAATAGACTACATTATCTTTCTTATGTATGCATTCAGTGGACATAAAGAAGAGAACAAGCAAGTTAAACTCAAAGCTTGCATTTAATAATTATATATTGCTTATTATCAAACAAAAAACACATGATTCCTACAGGCCTCTTCTTACGAAACTAAGACAGTAATATCCTAGTGTATAGAGGAAAACAAAGTGACAATTTCTCGCATCATTTCCTATATACAAGGAAGCGGGTGAATTCAAAAGTAGTCACAACCAAGCCACATACCCAGTTCAGCTAAATTGATATCTGGTGCAAGAAATGAATTTTCTTTCATCTTGGTTGTATGTATTTCAAGAATTTGCAAACGACCAGCTTCATCAGGGAGACTTATCTCCACCTGAACCTCTAAACGTCCAGGCCTGTCCAACGAAAACAGGTATCAAAGAGGTACCTTTAAATTTAAAGTTCAAATCTTCAACAATAAGAACTTCATATTCCAGCAAGCTCACCTTAAAAGTGCTTCATCAAGCAAATCTTTTCGATTGGTCATCCCGATCAATAGAACATTATTAAGGGCCTCCACCCCATCAATCTAAAGCAAGAAGCTTTGAATAATTTTTTAAAAAAAAAAACACACACAGATACACTTATACGTTATAATTCTTACATAAAGAAGCTAAGTCATAGAACTACCTTTGTTAGTAGCTGGTTGACAATGCTATCATGAACACCTGTACCATCCCTAGTAGAACCTCTTGACTGGCAAAATCAAATAGAAAGACAGATCATACACTTGATCAAGGCAACCAGAAAAGAATTGCCGAACAAACCAGAAAAGAATTGCAGAACAATGTTACTTCATCCATTCTGTAGTGGCAATCCTACCTTCTAATTTCAAAAGTTCCTAAATTGAATGTTGTGGATAATTACTGTAAAAAAAATCCCTCATACACAATTAAAAACATTCTTCAAATCTTATAAACTATTCTTATGCACTTATACACCAGAGGCATAGATTAAATCCCCATTAACTTGCAGATTTATTGCATCAGAATAGTACGAAGCCCTCAAGGACAATATCTGGTCAAAAGGATACCAGTAATCATGGAGTAGGGAAGGGGCAAATATGATGCTTCTTAGACAACCAAACCAAACAAAAGAACCACGGTTGTACGAATCTTTATTGTTCTATGAAATATAAACAAGAATATGAGTTATTACACAACAGCAATCCAGTAGAAAAAAACTTTGAACACATAGGATTAAAATATTAACATTACACATAGAAGAGGAAGGCATAAAATTTACAGAACTTCATAAGCAAACAAGTATGCACATGTTTGTAGCCGAGAACAAAACAGCTAATATCCAAAATAACCCTTGGTAATAGTAATACCAAACCATAAAGGAAACCAAAAAAAAAAAAAGATCTCATTTGTTTCAATAGCTTACCTTACAAATAGCGTCTATTTCATCAAAGATAATAACATGTAAGTCACTCTGATCCCCTAGAAGATACAAAGTGAAAAAATATTAAACCACAAACAAAAAACATTATGCAGGAAATACAGAATTACTTCCTTAGTGATCAGTGACAATAGATCCTGCACAAGCAAAACTGCAAGAAATGCTAGCCAAACCCACAACTATATATAACACTTTACCTCGATTTCTCTGGTCTTGCTCAGCATCAGCAAATAAATCCCTGATGTTTTTCTCAGTCTCACCAACAAACTTGCTCAACACTTCTGGCCCATTGACAATCTAAGCAAAGCACGGATAAGAATGGTTTTCTCATGTAAACAAACAGCAAACACAAAAAGTGGACACAAGATGAGCTATCATAGGTTTTTGATAGTGTTAAAAGGAAAGGTGTTACTTTTATTTGGGATTCCAATGTGTTTCGAATATGAATTAAAAAGGCAACAAATCCAGCCATAAGTTCATAACTACATGTAGCAAACTCCAGCAATTCAGAACTTCAACCGCTTTCAAATAAAGTATAGATTTTCACATACACAAGACTAGTTTGAGGTTTACATAGAGAGTGTGTACAGACCAATGCTATCTCTATTCCAACCACCACCAACAACCCAGCACCACCACACGAAAAATAAATTAAAAAAAAAAAAGAACTACAATCAGCACCTTGGAATTCCTCGTGAGTTAGTGATTCGAATCGATCTATTGAATTAACATACCCATCCTTCAGCCAAAAAACATGCCCCCAAAATGTCATTTTTTTACAAGAAGCATCAGTAGTAACACCTCGTGGAACTTGGATGTGATAAACAGATAATCCTTGATGTCAAAATTAAAGATCATATCCACAATTCCACAACTGAATAAGAGAAATAAAAGATTTTAGGTGCTCTACTCAAACAAGAAAAAGTTCACGTACATTCCATTATTTCCAGCCATCGGGTCAGAGCTTGTTGGATGTCTTCTTAAATATGCCGATAAAACTCAAAATATTCCATCCTTTTCAATGCAAATGCAACTCAGTCACCCCCACCCCCTTTTGTTATTTCTTTCAGAAAAGGGGGACAGCAGATCCTAAAGAAGTCTCAAATCTATAAGGTCAATATCAACGACTTGCATGGTTTAAGTTGGGATCTATCTTTATAACTGAAAGTTGTTATATCTTTACATACTATAAGTATTTTCTACTATCCAAAAAAAAAAGGCCCCGGATTGTCGATTTGTTGAAGCACAGTTAAAGAAGATGAATCTTCTCTTCTATTCATTTGATTAACTAATAAGAGTTCCAAAATTTTCCTAACAAGATGGGTGACCCCATAGTGCTGGTTTGGCTAAACTACAAAGCATGTTCCTCCTCTTCTAGTATTATGTCGTTGTTATCTTCTATCTGCATGCTATCATCCAATTAGCTTTTACTGATTGGGTTCGACCTTAGAAGAGCTTATTCATGAAGCCTATTTCGTTCACCTTAATTTTGTTAAATTTGACTTATTTCTACTTAAGTCTAAATTGGACTCTTTTTCCTTGGCATAACTCATTGTTGTTGGGCAACACTTATTTCAACTACATTGTGTTGTTTTTCATCTTTGCACTACTGATGTAATCTAAATTATGAACTAAATATACTTCTACAGAACTCGACCTATTTTTGCCGAAGTTAGCTTGTTTTTGCTGAATTGACTAATTTTTACTCATTGCTAGTTTTGCCAAAAATCATAGTGAAAGTGAACTAAACATGACCTAAGTCAGCATAGAATTGCAAATGGATATCTTCAAAATAAAGTTAAAAGATGATTTTGGATTGTGGACAAGGGTAAGAGAAAATATATATTGTTTGCACATTTGGTGAAATGAAATTAAAATTCCATGGGAGATTTAACACATCAACCAAACAACAACCTACACATGAAACTATGATACACACTATCCTCAAATAACAGTGTTTCACGTTCCTCCGATCACACAACTCCATCAAACACCAAAGCATAGTACAAAACAGGCAATACTAGGACTAGCCCATGGCCAATTTAAAGGTGTCAATAACTCTGAACAAATATGAACCATGATTTCTTAAAAATACTCAAAATATAGCAATGTCAGAAAAAATTGCAAATTATCACTTGCCTATCATACTCTCTAATTAGGCAGCCCATACAGTTTTCAGTAAGCGTACCTTTGGGTCTTTTCCATTTAACATCTTTCCAATCTGACGTGCCATCAAAGTCTTCCCAGTACCAGGAGGCCCATAAAGAAGCATTCCCTTCACATGCTTGATACCCAATCTATGAGAGTCAATGAAAAGTACAGAGTGAGTGAAACATATATCAATACATGAAAAAATCTTTAAACAAAATCTTAGGGCTTACTTGCTTGTAACATGGGGAGGGAAAACCCGAGAGGCAAAAGCTCTCCGAAATATATCTGCAAACTCCGCACTAAGACCACCTATACCAAGTGCCTTTAAATTAAATTCTTTTTGTCGAAAAAGGTTGCTGCTAGCTGATTCTCGTTGATTAATTATCTGAAATACACATAATAAAAAAGCCATTTATCCAATAACTTCAATGATTAAACTTACATATTTTTTAAAATATCAACAAAGTTGAAAATAAAAACAATTACATAATTGGAAATCAAATTCTACCAATATATGTTCAAGGTCGACCATACCTTTATTCCGCTGCCTCCAGCTGACTCAAAAATAATATATGTATCCGATGTCAGCATTCCTCTTTCACTATCTGACTTTTCCAGTCCCTCAACAACAGCCTGACTGACTGTGAAAAGAAAGTTATTGCCAAGGTACTCAAAAGTAACCTTTTGGCCCACTGTCATGACCTGCAGAAAGTAAGTTGAAGTAAACTTCAATAAGATGTGCATTAGACAAGAACAAGACCAAAAAAAACTCCACTTCAACCACTATTCTCAAATACCCACAATAGAAAACAAACCAGCAATTCTTCCTAAATGATTTGATGAGTTATCTAAACCATTGGGGCTACTTTTATTTCCATTGTTTGACAAAAGAAAAAGAAAGATATTTCAGCCAAAAGATGATTACTTACCCTATTTTATAACAAAAGCGCCATTTCTTTTAAGATGTGAGAATCTTTTGGGAGTTATGGTGAGCTCAAAAAATGGAGGAAGCATTATTTATGGTCAAAACTTATATTTTATGTCCCAAATAAGAATATTGCAATCTCCAGGAAAAAAATCCAATTATACAGTGCACCTCAATCAGGAATCTTATGCGAGTAGGATTGAGAAAAAACTAAGACAAATTTAGTATGTGGGTGGGAAGGGTAACGTGAAACACGGCCTAGAGTGACTCGATAATGATCGGATAAGGGATGCATTATTTATAAAAAAACATTTTACAAAAGAAGATAAAATTAATTTGTGAGCTTGAAATTTTATGATTTAAGCATACTTTTTCAATTTTCTAGGATATGTCTTTGATTCCCTCTCTTCCCCCTCCTTTAACAATATTAGTGCTAAATAGAGACATCCTGAACAATTTTGGTTGTATTTTGTTGACAATCTGGGATAGAAATTCTAAGGTCGCAGAATGAGGCTACGTATATAGGCAAAACACATGTCAAGTTATCACATCATGATCCATGACCTTGTTATATTGCGGTTATTGTGATGCCACAACAACCGCAAAACCATCCACATTGATCGCAAAAGCGCTTTCGCAACCAATATTGCATCCGAAATTTTTCACTTTGGCTACATGAACTACAACCAATATTGCATCCGAAATTTTGCACTTTGGCTACATGAACTACATCCCACATTCCATGAATCTATGGGTTCAACTATCAATTTAGAATAGAAATGCTCCCATTGAGTTTTGATGTATCTTTTAAGCCCTTATTAGTTGATTCTACATCGATAAAGGAAAACAAAAAATATTCTCTAACAATGTGACTTAAGAACCCATGCAAACAATTGCTTATATCTCGCAAGGGAATTTCAAGAAACCAAAGTGCACATAAGCAAAATGTTTAAATCATTTTGCACAACTAGATAAAACGAACAAATTCTTGTGATTGACATTCCATCCCCCAGCTGTAACAAAGCTGATCATAATCATTCTACTCCATCAAAAAAATTGGTTGTTAAACCATCAAGCGTGAATAGGTAGGAGATTTTGGTCAGTTTTTAGGTTGCAAGGTTTGCCTAAATAGAATATATTCTGTAACTTGATTAACAATTGTTTTGGGAGAAAATCTATTTAGTAAGGAGATTGTAGGAAACACTTTATGCCCATATTGTTACCTAAAAGACAAGAGCTATGTTCATATATTCAATGTTTGCCTCATAGCTAAGCACATTAGCCAAGCAAAAGTTTTGTGATGATTAGAGGTATAGACTATTTCATCTTTTATCCTTTTTCGCAGATATGAAGTATGTAAAGCATTATGCCTATTTGCTCTGGAAAATCAAGGGGGTCAAACATTATTTTAGGGCTATTTTGATGACCAATACGAAATAAAGGGTTTCAATTATCTTTCAAGAGAATTCAGTAATTCAGGCTGAAAATTCAAGTGTCAAGTTGTATTATAAGAGCAATAGGTATTGAGTTATGCTTCAGAGGACTATGTAATAATTGCCCAATAAAAGAGACACATTGAAGTTAGGAAGAAAACCGCTCATCACTTTGATGGGCCAAAAATTTATATTTCTTTGGTTTCAAATTATAATGGCCTAAAGTAAAATGGCTCATTAAATCATGTGTACTTCTATTTATGTGAAGTTGACATTTGATACCCAGGGTCAGTCGAAAACAACCTTTTTGTTAATTTTATCATTAACAAGGGTAAGGTTGTGTATATTCGACCTTCCCAAACCCCACCTAAGAGCCACTTAATGACATTGGGATAATGGAATATGTGTGAATCAAGGAAGAAACCAGACCAACAGGCAGAAATGTGTGCTACAAAAGACAAAAGACAACGACGGTGATTAGTAGGAATAAGAACAAAATGGAACGTTTTTAATTCCCATAGCTACAATGGTGAAAGCTATCGGAAATGAGACAGCAAGAGCTTTGGCATTCTTCATGTTGAACAGGTGGTACAAACATTGTCCACAGGTATTCAAGTAAAAATAACTAGCTAAAGGAAGGACATTCAAATGACAGCTAGTTAAAAGCTCTATGTCTCATACTTCAGTGATAGTTATCTTCCGCATAAGGGCACTAAATATGTAGAGGATGCCAGCATGGCCTTCTAAAAGAGATAAATTTGGCCTTTGTTTTCACATAATAATGATGACTAGTAAGGATATGTTTCAAGCTCCTTTATTACAACGGCTCAATTGAAATTATGGTTAGAACTTCGAAACGATTCTAACCATGCAAGTTAAAGCTCAAAATTTTTCAAAAATACACAGAAAAACTAGAGTAAACAGAAAACTGGAAAACAAAAGAAAAAGAAAACTTGCCTGGTCAACAAGCCTCCTCTTAATTAGTTGAGCTACAACGACAGCATCAACCTGATAATAAAATCACTTCAGAAATAGTTTCATATAAATGGCATCAAAAAATCTACAAGTTACAGGTTAGAGAACTCATATGATGTAGTTCTCGAACATAACAGCAGATAAAATAGTCAAATTGGCAGTTAGTGAACACCTTTTATGAAAGAAAAGGTCTATCATCAAACATCAGCCACTAAAAAGAACCCAAATATAATATTTACAGTCCCATTTCTATCAAGGGTGGGTAAACTCACTTGTTCATCTCTGGCTTTTGCTCTAGATAAATAGTCCAATTCAAGAGTGAGAACAGTGAGATTAAAATCTTGAGGAGGAACAAACCTATAAACATCAAGGAAAAAATGTCAAAATTGGTTTTAAAAATCATCTACAAGCTATATTATTTGAATATTATAATATCTAACCTTCTCACATGAATCGAATCCCCTGTCGAAACTCTCAGATACTTACGCTGGACAGCGTTTAGACCTATGCTCCCATTTGGCACATCATCATGGGTTGTGTTCAATAATTAAGGGGACAACATCACTCAAAGAAAAGGTAAAGAACATCAAAGATTCGAGGAACATCCCAAGAAAACTAACATATATAGAATATTACGCAAGCAAAAAACCACATCTCCAAAGTCAAAATCATATCAATCTCTATTACAAACTAGAAATTCTATCTCAACTCTCAATTAAAAAAACATCTTCCAAGTCAAAAAACATTTAGCACTTATGGAAAAAGCAATATGTAGAGAGCCATTCAGATGCATCATTAGAGCATTCGAAATATCACTCTGACATGATCTAGGTGTTTAAGACAAGAGCATTGTTGTATAATCTTAAAATGGCATCTTCATGAAGAAGAAATGTACTCAAATTAATTTCACCAAAGCCGAGACATGTGAAAAGAAAACAAAAGGCTCGGTAATTGGAACTTAGAACTTTAGAAGCAATATGATCAACACTATTTAAGAAAAATATTTCACACCCATAATCAATTGACACAAACTAAGTCCATAAATAATATCAAATCTTCCTACTTTCTACTCTGTCGACACCAATTTAAAGACAAAAATGAAAGATCTGAACACAAAATTATGGGAAAAAAAAAAAGTTACATCAATGAATTGAATGAAACTACAAAATACTAATTACAAAAATAGGTAAAAGGATATCCAAGGGAAAGGACCCAAGAATCACCAACATAAGCAAAAACCTGGCGCAATCCAGGGACAGCAAGACGACGAAGATCAACAAGGGAACAATAAGCAAAATTGGTGGAGACAAGATCTCTCGCCGGCGTGTTTGTGACAATCATGTTATCATTCGCCATATCTGTGCAACACAAAAGCTCAAGTCTGAGCGTTCTTTTAATACTTCAGAATGAAATCATGAGTGCATATTGGAAGGAGGTGAAAGGGAAAAAATGCTATATAAAATCAACATATTGCAAAATGTGCGTATTATATACTTCAAGTCTTGAACGCCCCCTCTTCTATTGTGTTGCCATTTTTTATTGAAATTTCAAAATTGTCCTTTTTTCCTGTTTGTTTTGTCTTCACTCTATCTTTCCTCTACAATAAACTATATCAATGGAATCTCCATTACATTTTAAGTAATGGAAAGGATCCTAAAAGAGTAACAACCATTGACCATTCTGAGTTTTGAGTTAATATCCAATGGTATTCATCAATGTGCAGGCAACAGAAAATACAGAAGCCATTTTTTGACATAAAAACTTCATAATAAGTAGCATCAAGATTGGATCAAACTTTCTTAACATTCATAATCAAAATATCAAAACAAAATCCAATTCCCTCCTAACATCAAACCCATAAATCATACAAAATTAGGAATATTTATCATTTAACGATTTACTATTTATGACAAAAACCCAGAATTGAAACTGGTTGTTATTGCCTCCTGACATCAAAACCCAAAAACCCATCAACCGATTTCGCTCGGATGAGAATTCCCCCCTAAGAAAAAACAACTTTGTAGCAATTTTAATTAATAGGAATAACAATAAAATTAGAAACTAACCTTCAGCAATGTAGATCAGTGCAATGTAATTCGAATTTTAATTAGCAAATGCTGGAAAATAACGGAGGATTAAGAATGTGGGATCTAACGTCAAGTAGTTCTTCAGCGCTAAGGAAAGTCCTTCTTCAGCGCTATGGAAAGTCCTTCCTCAGCGTTCCTGGGACATGTGAGACCTTTGTTGGTTGAAGTACGATATAGACCTTTTTGCTACCCTCGAAGCAGTCATACATCTCCGTTACTACTTTTGACTTTATTACATTACTAGAATGTGTCCGACTTTTTAAAATTATTTGACATATCCGTATAAATTAAAAAAAATTACAATTTAAAGAAATAAATTTTACATTGTAATTATATTTTATGTCACTCCGAACAATTATATATTACCTACAATGTAGTATATTTTGCATTGAGTGCGCAGTTAATTGTAAAAATTTAGTTCATGACAAATAGAACAAAAGACAAAAACTTTTATGTTTTAATTATCTCAAAATATCAAATAATATATATATATATATATATATATATATATAATATATATTTATATATATAT
>NC_080049.1:8122632-8165132 GCF_026212465.1 Amaranthus tricolor | reverse complement strand
TTCAACTTCTTGGAACTGTTTCATATCATTCATTATTCAATATTAAGCATGTATTAAGTGAGCAATAATTGTCATTGAATGTACTTAGTACTGTAAATAGAGCTCTCATACTCACTCCAAAATACATAAAAAACGCAACTCCTAAGCCAAACACATAGCTTTTTGTTTCATCTCTTACACAATTGTAATACTTCATTTATAAGAGTATTTTATACTCCATTGATATAATATAAAAACAGAAACTACACACGACGGAGGACGTAGCCATCTTTAGGTAAACCTCCTTAAATCTTTGTGTCTCTTTGCAAGTTTACATTATCAAACGTTGTTTTATTCTTTGTTGTTTGCATCGTTCATCTAAGTTCTTAGCGTCGTATCGATCTTGGCAAATTATTTCAATTGATATCAAAGCCAAGTTGTTATTACGGTGTCTTAAGAAGTCGTTGTTAGTGAAACATGTCTACAATGAAGCTTGACATAGAGAAGTTTGATAGAAATATGAATTTTGGCTTTTGGCAAGTCAAAATGAGAGCCATTTTAATCCTAAATGGTGTGCATAAGGCCATTGATGGTGTAGACGAGATGGCGGAAGGAATGACCGCGGCAAAGTGGGAAGAAATTGACTCAAAGGCATTATCGGCAATTCAATTATGTCTTTCCAACGAAGTGCTAAGAGAGGTTGTTAAAGAAACTACAACCAAGGGGATATGGGAGATATTGGAATCACTCTATATGGCCAAGAGTGTTACCAAGAGGCTACTTTTGAAAAGTAGACTCTACGATCTACGCTTGGAAGAAGGTAAACCTCTAAAACCTCACTTAGATGAATTTTATTCCATTGTTATGGATTTGCAAAATATTGATGTCAAACTTGATGATGAAGAATTGGCAATTTACCTCTTATGTTCTCTACCTCTTTCTTACAAAAATTTTAGAGAAACTCTAATTTATGGTAGAGATAATTTGAGTAGTGATGATGTGAAAAAATGCCTTGACACAAAGGGATCTTATTGATTCACAATTATCACAAAAATCACAAAGTAGTACTAGTGATGGGTTGTTTGTGAGAGGGAGGACACAAGAATAAGACTTGCAACTATTGCAAGCTTAAAGGCCACATAAAGAAAGATTGTTGGAAATTGAAAAAGAAAAATGATGAGGGGGCTAAGGATGAAACTACCAATGCTGATGCTAGTTACTTCAATAATAGTGATGATGGTGGTGTATTAGTTGCCACACATGGGTACAAAGATAGTGATGAGTGGATTTTTGACTCGGGGTGCACATTACACATGACTTCCAACAAGATTTTCTTCCAAACATTTGAAAGTGTTGATGGGCGAAATGTAACCATGGGAAACAACACAACATGTAAGATGGTTGGTGTTTGGAGCGTAAAAATGAAGATGTTTGATGGAATGGTGAGGACCTAGAGCGATGTGAGGTATGTTCCGGGTTTGAAAAAAAATCTTATATCATTGGGTACTCTTGATAAAATCGGGTGTAAAATCACTTGTGAAGGTGGAGTTATGAAGGCTGCAAGAGGGTCACTAGTAGTGATGAAGGGAAAGTTGAATGGGAGTTTGTATACTCTTAAAGGCTCAATTATCCTAGGCTCGGCAAACATTTCCACAAGCACAATGTCCGATCATGACACAAAACTTTGGCACTTGAGACTTGGTCACATGGAAGAAAGAGGTATGTTTGAACTTTCCAAACAAGGTTTAATTGATGGGAAAAAATTTGGGAACCTTGGGTTTTGTGAACATTGTGTTTATAGGAAACACAAGAGGGTTAGTTTTAAACCCGCCGTACACAACACTAAGGGAATTTTAGATTATATCCATTCCGACTTGTGGGGGCCTTCAAGAAAGTCCTCCCTTAATGGTTGTAGTTATTTGTTGACCTTTATTGATGATTTCTTAAGAAAAGTTTGGTGTTATTTCATCAAACAAAAGAATGAAGTTTTTGATGTTTTCTTGGAGTGGAAGAAAATGATAGAGAAAAAAACGATAGGAGCATCAAGACCTTAAGAACCGATAATGGTCTTGAATTTATTGATAATAAATTTCTTCAATATTGTTCTAGTGAAGGTATTGTTAGACATAGAACTTGTGCAGGGCATCCTCAACAAAATGGTGTTGCGGAAAGAATTAATAAAACGTTGTTGGAGAGGGCTCAGTGTATGCTAAACCAAACCAAATTGGGGAAGCAATTTTGGGCCGAAGCGGTGGCTACGGCATGTTATTTGATCAATCGCTCACCTCATACCGCCTTAAAATTCAAATCACCACAAGAAGTGTGGTACAACACTTTGGTAAATTATTCTAGTCTTAGAGTCTTTGGTTGTCCGGCTTATATTCGTGTAAATGATGATAAGTTAGAATGTAACGGCCCGGCTTAAGTGACCAGGAAAATCATATGAAAATATGATTCCAGTTCACATAGCGGACACTAAAGAAACATCTTCTCTAGGATCGTCAACGTTTCATCGATAAAGGAATATGAATGAACAGATATAAAACATACAATGGTAGGAAACCTACGAAAAAATCCTAACTTACATCTCGAGAGCCTATTGGCCTCTAAATAGAGTTAAGCAGAAATAACAAAATGAGAACGAAACCGAACTAAAATTTTGTTACATAATTGAAATTTCTACTACTCATTATTTTATTACATAAGAAAACGTTGTCTTGATGATAACGAGTCCTAGGTTGAGTCCTCACTCCAGTCCCCACCTGCAATCAACCTGCTAGTCGTCGTATGATAGCAAGTAGCAAGTTCCAAAGAACAATTCCAATACACGTCAGAGACTACATACAATTGTCAAACAGGTTGAATACAAGCAATGTGTTCATCCTAGCATGCAAAGGCTCTAATACATTCATTACTAGATAATCCCAACTTGTAACGTAGCCCGTCCTGTTCGGGTTGTTCAATAAAAAAAAATTTCAATCCTTTTGGAGGAATACACTTGGGAGAGCTAATCCCAAGGCAACCACCGACCAAAGACGTTGCCCGTCCTGTGCGGGTCGTCAGAGGTAAAGTATGCATAACCCCATGGTGACCGTAATGATCCAAAACTGCCATGGGAACAATAATTGTAATAATCCCAACCAAAACGTTAACCCCTTTGGGTAACAAACACATAAATCCTCAATTTCCAAGTAACTTCTTTCAAATTATTTGAGATGTCTAATCCTTATGTGATTTACAATGCCTCGATTAGAAATGAATCAACACTACTTGCACAACCACATAAACAGTATGGTCTAAGCGTGTACCTTTAAGCGCTGCAAACAAACGATGTTCAAGCACGACAGAAATTTCACCCTCTTATGAATCGAGGTCCTAAATAACATACACACAAAACGATCGCGTATTAGAACGTGTTTACACATTTAATCCATTCCATACTACTAAGATATTACTAAGACTTGATAATTTTAAATGTTTTCATCTAATTTCCAATAGTTCCAAACTTTAAATTTTAACCAGATACTTAATTGGCCATTTTGGACAGTTTAGAAAATTCAAATGAAAAATCCGACTTCACCACTGCGTCCGGAATGCATCAATTACCTTGGGTACCAAATTTTATAATTTCTAACATCCAATTACTATTTTTTATTATTTTAAACGTTTAACGAGTTTTTAACACATCAGGTACATAAAACAACAACGAAACACGCCCAACATTTTCGGATCGGGCGCCAATGCCGAGGCAGCAGCTGCTGTTCGAAATTTCCTATTATTTTATTATTATTATATTTTTTTTATATATATACCTTATTCAAATTATGAAACCCTTTTAATCTCATGGCCAAAATAAATCTAACAAGACCAAATTCACAACTACTAAGATAAAACAAACAAGACAAGTTTTTCTATCACACAACCACTTGATATTTCCACACATATATTAATACACAAAACCCCATCATCAAAGCATAAAAGCCATCAAATAAAAAAATTAAAAAAAAATTAAAAAAAAAAACTTGTCCAGCCACAAGATCCTTCAAGAAAACTTAAAATTTTATAAATTATGATAATTAAATTAAATACTTAATTCTCTTAACAATTAAAATTTTGTAGAGAATCATAAAACCAAATCACCCTTTTGAACCAAGACATATATATAAACACAATCCCTCAAGCAAATCAAATTTTACTAAAGGATTTATAAACTTTTGGATGACTACATTACTTGATCCATATCATTTAAATTTCTTCTAACAAATTGAAATTTAGTTAGAGAAATGTAGATCGTAAAAGAAATTTATTTAAATATCAATATAAACTTAATTCTTATAACAAATTTAAACTTTGTTAGAGAATATAAATCAAGAGAGGTTTTTTTTTCTTAAAAGAAACATAACTTAATCATTTTAACAAATTAAATTTTATTAAAGGATTATTAGAGAAAATTATTAAAAAAAAATACTCAATCCTCCTAAAAGTCATAAGATATCATCATACATAAAATATAATTCATCTTAGAAATCTTACATATAAAATCTATAATTAACAATTCAACTAAACTTAACCCTTTGATCAAAAGATTGGATGGAACAACAAAAACAAATAAATTTCATCATAGAAAATTTTATAAATAAAATTTATAAATAACAACGCAACTTTATAAATAAAATCTTTGTTTTAATCTAACTAACCCTTTGATTAAAAGGTTGGATTGAATACCCACTTAAACAACAAAAGAACCTTAAAATGTTTTTTTTAATGTAGTCGAATGAAGGAGCAAGAAGAGAAATTTTTTCTGATTTCTTTCTCACTTGCAAATGATAGGAATGATGAAAGAAATTGAATAAAAAGGCAATTAAAAGAAATCAATTAATTGTGCCATAATTCACACTTATGAGAGGAGTTACAAAACTCCTCCCTTACTCCCTCCAATCGGCCACCCTTCCCCATTCGCACTAATTTTTATTTATTTATTTATTTATTTATTTATAATAATAATAATAATAATAATAATAATAATAATAATAATAATAATAATAATAATAATAATTATTATTATTATTATTATTATTATTATTATTATTATTATTATTATTATTATTTAAAATAGAAAAGAAACGCTACGCGATAACAACGTACGCGATAAAACACGTTACCGTTAAAAGTTAACTTACTTTATTTCTTATAATTATCTATGTAAAATAATTTAATTTAATAATATCTATTTATTTAGTTTATTTTTAAAACCCGATAAAATACGGGGTGTTACATAGAACCTAGGGCTAGAAAATATATTTTTGTTGGATATGGAGTGGGTGTAAAGGGGTATAGGGTGTGGTGTAATGAGTCAAAAAGAATAATTACTTCTAGAGATGTTGTATTTGATGAAAATAGCATGTTAGTCTCTAGTGTAGAAAAGCCCAATGATGATGTTGTAAGTATTCCTATTGATGCACAAGTGGAGGTTCAACCTCCCAATATTGATGATGAAAAAATTGATGATGATGATGTTCAACAAAGGTCTCCTTCTTTGTCCACAACTAGGCAAAGAAGAAAGATCGTGGCTTCAAGGAGGTATATTGAAGAGTGTGATTATGTTACACATGCTCTCAACATTGCTAGCAAAGTCGAAGGGTTACATGAACCGAGTACGTACAACGAGGATATGGCCTCAAATGACTCAAGCAAATGGTTGATAGCCATGAAGCAAGAGATGGAATCTCTTGCAAAGAATGAAACTTTTGATATTGTTGAAGCACCAAAGAAAAAGAAAAAGAAAATTGTTGGGTGCAAGTGGATATTCAAGAGGAAGGAGGGTCCTTCTAGTGATGTTCCTCCCATCTTCAAAGTAAGGGTAGTTGCAAATAGATACTCTCAAATTGAGGGTGTTGATTTCCATGAGGTATTGTCACCGGTAGTGAAGCACTCTTCTATAAAAGCACTACTTGCTTTGGTGGCGATGGAGGATTTAGAGTTGCATCAATTGGATGTGAAAACGGTGTTTCTTTACGGTGAGCTTGAAGAGGAGATTATTATGAAGCAACCGGAAGGTTTTGAGGTAGCCGGTAAGGAAAAACATGTGTGTAGGTTGAAGAGGTCATTGTATGGGTTGAAGCAATCACCAAGGCAATGGTACAAGAGGTTTGATTCCTTTATGATTTCACATGATTTTATAGGAAGTTCTTATGATAGTTGTGTTTATCTTAAGAACCTTGAAAATGGTTCTTTGTTGTATATGCTCTTATATGTTGATGATATGCTAGTAGCTTGTAGTTCTTTGTTTGAGGTGGAGAACTTGAAAGTGTTGCTTTCAAGTGAATTTGATATGAAGGATTTTGGTGAAGCCAAGAAGATTCTTGGAATGGAGATTTTGAGAGACCGGGCTAAGGATGTTTTACCTTGCCAAAGGAAGTACATTGAGAAAGTTGTGCAACGTTTCTCCATGGATGATGCTAAAGGTGTGTCTACTCCTCTTGCCTCTCATTTTAAATTATCCAAGAAGTTGTGTCCACAAACAAAGGCGGAATAAGAGCAAATGGTAAGAATCCCATACACTAGTGCCGTTGGTAGTGTAATGTATGCCATGGTATGTTCTAGACCCGACATAGCTCATGGAGTGAGTTTGGTAAGTAGATATATGTCAAATCTAGGGAAGGGACATTGCGAGGCACTTAAGTGGTTATTGAGGTATTTGAAAAGTACTTCTAATGTTTGTCTTATGTATGGGAAGGATTCAAGCGAGCTAACCGGGTTTTGTGACTCGAACTATAGTGGTGATCTTGATAATAGAAAGTCCACAAGTGGATTTGTGTTCACATTGGATGGTTCGGCGGTAAGTTGACAATCATCATTACAAGATGTGGTTGCTCTTTCAACAACCGAAGCGGAGTACATAGCCGTTGCCGAGTCATTAAAGGAGGCAAAATGGCTCAAAGGTGTTGTTGGTGAGATGTGCAATAAGGTGTGTTCGGTAAGTGTGCATTGTGATAGTCAAAGTGCAATTCACTTGGCTAGAAATCAAAATGATTTTCATAGAAGGTCCAAACACATTGATATTAAGTATAATTTCATCCAGGATGAAGTTGAGCACAAAAGGGTGATTTTGAAGAAAATTGATACTAAAGAAAACCCGGTCGACATGATGACTAAGTCATTGCCTACAACCAAGTTTGATTTGTGTGTTAACTTGATTGGTTTAGCTCTTTGCTTGAAGTAATGATTTTTTGTGGCATTTGAAGTGTGTATGTTAAATTTTGTTTATATTCTTGTAAGATGAAGTGGATTAATGAATGCTTTGACTTGGGTGAACTCAAGTCAAGGTGGAGGTTGTTATTAATGGTATTATGAATGGTGTGACTTGAGTGCACAATTTATGTGTGCATTCATATGTGACTCTTGGGTTTGGCATCCAATGAGTATGGTAATGTGGGTGTTTAAGTTGTTAACTTAATAATTGTAGTGTTAAGTGTGATTTATTGTGGTGAAGTATTCATGGGAATTATTGGTGTTAATGATGATTAATGAAGAAGTGCAAAGGGTATTGAAAGATACTTTGCTCGAGCAAAATCTGACAGAGAAAGTTTGATGGTCGCTCGACCGAGCCGCTAGACCGAGCGAGCTCTTTGGGTTGGTCGAGCGGTCAGACATAATGCATCCAGAAGTTGTCTGTAGCTCGCTCGACCGAGCGAGCTCTCTGTTTTGGTCGAGTGGTTCCTCTGACATGCTTAGGATGCTGGTTTTCGACCTTTCAAATTCTTGGAACTGTTTCATATCATTCATTATTCAATATTAAGCATGTATTAAGTGAGCAATAATTGTCATTGAATGTACTTAGTACTGTAAATAGAGCTCTCATACTCACTCCAAAATACATAAAAAACGCAACTCCTAAGCCAAACACATAGCTTTTTGTTTTATCTCTTACACAATTGTAATACTTCATTTGTAAGAGTATTTTATACTCCATTGATATAATATAAACAGAAACTACACACGACGGAGGACGTAGCCATCTTTGGGTGAACCTCCTTAAATCTTTGTGTCTCTTTGCAAGTTTACATTATCAAATGTTGTTTTATTCTTTGTTGTTTGCATCGTTCATCTCAGTTCTTAGCGTCGTATCAATCTTGGCAAATTATTTCATGTTTTGTTTTTTTTTTTTGTCAAATAGAATATATTTGAGTTCAAATGTGTCAAAATTCAATTCTTCATGTTAAACTTGATGCTTGTAGTTGTACGTAACTTTATTTCTCATGTTGCATCAAAGAAAATGGTGCATTGCTCTTGTACATTGTGTTTATAGAAATGGCATATATACTTATGACAAGGGTATGATTTGTTGAAAAATAAGATAAGATCAAATAAAATTATTACTACTAGAAATAGTTATTTATTCCAAAATATCTTATGCTATCTTTTATGATATCTTTTAGTTAGTTTAGGAATATATATTTACCTCATTTATAGGAAATTATTTAAGTCTTATGTTTTAGTTTGTTAAGGAATATGTTTCCTAAATTAACTATTTTAAAATAATTAAAGAAAATATATTACGGGAATTGTTATATGTAGAGGTCATTAAATTTTATCAAATACAGAAAAGATAAGCAATAAAAAAAATTACCTAAAATAACTCAATCTTTTCTTGATTTTCTTACAATAATCTTATCTATTGATTAACCATGAATAATTCCAACTTTAGGGGAATATTTTCCATATTAAAGCCTGTAGCCGGATGACTTGCTATAGCAAGTTTTATTTTTATTAAAAAAAATATAAATTAAAATAAAATGTCTAAAAAATTTCTGAATTTTTTTATTATTCAGAATTTTTTATGTAAATATTTAAAACTTTTTCCTAATTTTAAATTTATTTTCCATTTAATTTTTTGGGAATTACCTACTATAGCAGGTCATCGGATTACCCAAGTTTACTATACACAAATACCCCTAAAGTTGGGATAATTCATGGTTAATTAATAAGTGGGATTATTATAGGTTGGATTCTAGGTAATTTTCCAAAAAAAAAAATTAAGGAAATTCCACGTGGTAATCCTAAGGTTTTGGGTTTTCCACGTGGTAACCAAAAAACTTTTAAAAAATCTACGCGGTAACCTGAGGTTTACAAAATTGTTCCAGCATGGCCTTTTTGCACATAAAACGTTAGCAAACGTTAATTTCGAAGCTTTAAGGCTACTGTATGCTTATTTATCCGACTCACCATTTTAAATGCCATCAGTTTCAAGCTTTTTCTCCAAAATATCAACTTAAACTTATTCATCTTTCGTCCAAAACATATTTTTCCCCCAAATCCAAAGATGATATAGTTAGGGTTTATCTTTTAAGAGAAAAAAGTTGAAACTAATTACGCTTTATGTGCAAAAAGGTCACGGTGGAACAATTTGGTAAACCTTAGATTATCGCGTTGATTTTTTATAAGTTTTGATTACCACGTGAAAAATCCAAAACCTCATGGATATCATGTGAAATTTTCCCAAAAAATTATTTTTAGATATTCATTTTCTCTAGAGGTATTCATTCGGGGGATCGGGTCAGTTTCGGACGGGTGTCATTCGATTCGATTGTCTTTCGGATCAGTTATTTTTCGGCTGTGTGTTACAACGGGTCACACTCGGGTCGAGTCGGTTAGTCACGGTTCGGTTGAAGATCAGTTATTTAAGCTATCAGGTTAGCATCAGTTCGTGTCGAGTGTCAATCGGTCTCAGGTTGTCATCAGTTACTAATTGGTTCGGTTTTTCGGGTACAGATCGGGTTGGGGTTTTTTTTTTAACAGAATTCGGCTACGTATTATTAACTACTATTGATCGAATCAATATTAGTCATTTTTTAATTAATGACACGATTCCCTTCACTTAAAGCAAATTAGTTAAAATGCAAATCAATTAGTAATCATTATTACTTTGTTACTTTTACTTGTTTGACCGGAAATTAAAATTATAATGTTCTATCAATTTTCATCTAATTCGATTAAAGTGGTTAAATAAACATTGACCATTGATTATTAACTCTAAACATATGAAACCCATGTATTTATAAAATTTAATTTATTAAAATATCTAACACTTTATTAGATTAACTAATAAGATGATTGAATATGAGTCTATCATACTTCTATGTTAAAAATTGGTTCAGGTTTACAGTAATTTGATCTAAAATTTGTTCAGGTTAAGTCGGTATTAGCCGGATAGAATTCGATTTTGAGCATGATTCGAGTCGGATATGACTCGGGTCGGTCATTATTAGGTTCGGGTAATCTCGGTTAACAGTTATGTGTCGGTTACAAAAAATCGGTTACAGCTCGGGTTCAGCTTTCCCATTTTCGGTTGTCAACCGGTTCGGGTACAATTTCGGTTCGGATATTGTCGGTTCGATAAACCTAAAAAAGGAACACATTTTCGGGTCGATTTACTTTCAGTTTCGGGTCGAGTTTTCGAGTCGGATCACTTTTAAACAGCTCTAATTTTCTCTAACGCGATTATCATCATCTATGACTGAGTAAGAATAATTTACCTTTGCCTAAAAGGAATTTCAAAACTAACCAGATCTCAATAAAGGTGTAGATAGTGAAAATGTAGGCCATAAACCTAGAGAGTTGAGAACTGGGACTTGGGAGTTGGCATTAGGGATGGGCATGGGTCGGATTTAGGTCAGGTCCAACTACATTTAAATTCAGACTTTAATTTTTTTATTGGATTCAGACCCAGATCCAGATCCGTAGAGTTTGAAAATTTTGGATTCGGACCCAAACCCTTAGGGTTTGGTGAGTCTAGGGTCTGGATCTAGGTCCAAAAAAATTTATTTATTTTTTCATGAAAATTTTTTAAAATTATATTATGAAGTACAATTTCGACCATTTGTATAAAATTATTTAAACATTTTCGACTAATGAGGATCTTCTAATACTTTATACTAATTGAGCGAATAAATATATGAAGTAATCCAACATTCAAGTTCTAATAATGAAATATTTATCAAGTTTTTAACTTTTAAAGTATAGATATGACGACCAAATTTTAAATTATATGAACCGAAAAAGTTCAAAATTATGTAATGTTCAGAAATATAATAAAATTTCAAATCAAATAATAAAATACACATAATAGCTAATATACAATTTTAAAAAAAGACATAAATTGGTCCATGGGTCAGATTTGGGTCTCAAACGTATAAACCCGGACCCGACCCGAACCCGAACCCGAACCCTAAGTTCATGGATCCAGATCCAACCCGAATCCGTAGAGTCCAAAAATAAATAGACCCAAACCCTTAAAATTGGAATCGAGTCGGGTCTAGATCCTTAAGGTCTAAGACCCATGCCATCCTAGTAGGGAGTTGGGACTAGGGAGTGAATGTACCGAGTCATTTGAGTACTGAGGAGAATCTTCTAGAACGTACTAGGAGCGAACAGATGCACTTTTGGTTGGGCAAGAGGAGTAAAATAAAAAGGCAATAGTAACCTTAAACCCTTAAACCCTTAGTTCCCCTAAAACCTTGAATCCCTAAACCTTTAATCAAATATGGCAGCCTCACGAGCAGCAGCTTTATCCTCCAAAATGTCTACATCTCTCCGCCTCCATCTCTTCCGTCAATCAATCGCAAGATCCACTCCCATGGCTTCCTCCGCCGCCATTTCTCTTACTGGAACATTGCCAGCCACTGACAACACTCTTGCAAGAATCCCTTTCTACGATAACTTGAGAAATCTAGGGCGAGTAGATTGGCCTGCTTTTCAGCACCAACATATTGTTCTTGAAACCGCTGCTCGTGGTCGTCGAGAGCCGGATTCTGATGAGGATGAGATGATTGATTCCGATGATGATCTTGCTGATATCGATAAAAAATATTCAGATACCAGTGATGTTGAGGATTTTGAAGATTTTCAAGATGATGAAGAGTTTGAAGATGACGATTGAATGAAAAAGAAGTCGTACTTCATTTTTGGATTGCTAAGTACTCCAATATCCATTGTTATGAAGAAGCGTACCTGGTTTGATTTTCCAGTACTGTACTGAATGAATGAAATGCTCTGTAATTTGAGTTTGAGGTGATTGGAAGACTCAAATGTAATCCTAACTTGATGTCGTTTTTGTTTTTTAATCTAATAACTAAAAGTCTTATGGTTAATTTTACTATTTTCAATTCTAATCAAATGCAATTTTATGTTCACATTTGATGAAAATTGGACCTACCAGATTTAAGATTTATAGCATTTTTCATTCAATCGTAATTATAGTAAAAGATTATTCTGAGGCTAAATTAATCCCTGGGAAGAATTGTTTAGGCTAGATACTTATTTGGCAACAATAGACACTGTATATATGTAGTATTAGTGCATGGGAAACTGGTTGGGAGACACTTGTAACTATGAGAAGACAGGACGCATATTCAAGAGAGAAATAAATAATAAGATACCATAGAATAAATGAAGGATTGACACATCAAATGCAAGCACAGTGACATGAAAAAGTTATGGGGATTAGAAAAATGCAAAAAAATGTTTTACGAGCACAATTTTGAGCTATAAATACGAAAGAAAAGACATAAATGAGTAAATTGAAATTCTCTATAATCAAGAGAAAAACACTAAAAAGAACTCGAAGTAATTTATTGCTAAAGGAGTTATTGCAATTGAATTTGAAAAATCTACTTTGATTTTCAGAGAGACATTAATAACATAAATACAAAATTTAAAATTTAAGAGTAATTATAATTATTCCAATCAATCTTCAAAAGAACATTAGTCAGATACTAAAAAGACCTCACGTCTAAATAAGTTCTAAGTAGTAATCCACCTTATAGTCACAGTACTCTTGGAAGGACTTATTAGACAAACTTGTCTTATATTGTTACTGACTTGGGCGTCGGAGTAGAGCCCCGGGAAACATTCCGGGCCCTGCTAACCCCTCGTTGCTTTTTGTAGGAACCATCATTTTCTTGAGAGATCATTCAGCATAACTTAGCAAAGCATTAAGAATAAGACCTCTACCGGCACTTAGGTTTCTTGATCAAACATTAATCAAGAGCTTAAGTTTTACAAATTAATTGTTTCACAAATCAAATACAGGAACACTTATGCTTAAAATCATTTAGAACCTATTTAAGCTAGGAAAGAGTAGGAATGGAATTCATAAAAGTAGATTTAATTGAACTTTGAAAGAATATTTAAAGAAGCTAGATTTTGAAGGAGGAAAAAAAGGCAAATAGAAACTAATGACAGAAGTGCCTGGAATTATAGTGTCTGTGTTTTTATTTGTTCTTTTAATTTATTTTTTTTCAGATTTCAATGTAAATTTTTAAAAAATGAGAAACAGTATATTTGAGAAACCATTTCTAATTGGGTCAGCCCATTATATATTTTCTAAAATATTGTAAGTAGGCATTAAAAATGATGTAAGTAGACATTTAAGATATTAAAAGTAGGCATTAAAGATACGGTAAATAAGCATTAAGGATAATGTAAATAGGCATTAAGTAGGCATAAATCTTTAATGAGACTAGCTATTTAAAAAATTCTAAAAAGTTAATATTTAGAAAATATATATATTGAAACGTAGCTATTAAGATTTCACATAAATATGTTTTTTCATATAAGTAGATCAATGAGAAATTATAGTTAAAGTTTGACACTAAAATTCATAATTTTTATTTGAAAAGAACATTTGAAACGGAAGGAGTATTAAGGGTGAATAAAGGGATTATTTTGACTCCATTACAATTAGAAAATTATTTGGCAACAAAGTGTTTTTGTCGCTTGAATTGTCACTAAAGGGGTTTGGCGATAAAAATGGTGACAAAACACCTTGTCGTTAAATTATTGCCAGCATGGCGACAAACTCAAAATCTTGTTCCCTACTTTGTCGTTAGTTTATTTTCGGGTTATAAAAAAATTAAATATTTGTCATTATTATTAAGTAATAATAGTAACCTTTACTAAAATTATTTACCAAGAATAAATGTTCAATTATTTTTTTATAAATAATACTTAAAAATTATAAATAATTAAAAAAATAATTAAGTAAAATTTTATGATTAAATTAATCATTAATTAAAAGTTAGACATATATTACAAAAATAATTGTTTACATTAATGTATATACAATAATTAATGTCTAAATAAAAAAAATTAATAATAGTCACTGCAACTAGAGCGATTACGACTGCCGCGGGAAGCATGCGATCCACGGGATCCACCAGGATTCATCAAGGCTAGATAAAATTTTGAAAAAAATGACATCAAAATCAACATAAAATTACAATTAGACAAAAAATAAAAAGAAAAACAACAACATGAACTAAATTGATACAGAACCCATTTAATTGGACAAAAATTGACATAAAACAAAAGATTTAAACCGAATTTGACATAAATGATAAAAAATATATATAAACTAACAAAGTATATCAAAATTCTATACTGACATAATAACGCATGTCAATCATGGACATAAAAAAACATAAACAATGCATGTTAAAAATCTACAAGAACAATAAAAAATAGTTAAAAAGTGAGATTATATATGGAAACGCAAGAATTGTCTCCGGAAAAATGCTGAAAAGTCGCTAGATTGAGTGGTGAGAAGTATAGAGGAGGGGAAAATTTATTAAGTAGAGATTATTGCTAAACATTTTTTACTGTTCAATTTCAGCTTATTCTGCCCATTTTCAATTTTCATTAAATCAGAAAATAGTTTAGTTACAAATTGAACACGAAAACTCTTTGTCACTAGTCGGCGACAAAGCATTTTTGTCGTAAATTTTGTCACTAACCTTCTCTCATTAGTAATGGTTTTTGTCTACAAATCCAATTCTTGTCGTGTTCATTATTTAATGAAGAATAAGGAAATGTTTAAGGGAACGCAATAATCCCTCTCTTATACTCATCTATTTTCACTTGTTTTTCTCATTTACTTTTTGTGCATATATTAATGCAAATTAAAAGTAAAAAAATTTAATTGTGAGTTTTTAAAATTTAAAAAGCTTTGTCGCCTGACTTGTCGCCAAAATTTGGCCATTTTGAATTTTTGAAATTGGAAAATAGTTTAGCTACAACGTTGGCGACAAACACTTTTATTGCTAAACATTTTTTACGATTCAATTTCAGCTTATTCTGCCCATTTTCAATTTTCATTAAATCAGAAAATAGTTTAGCTACAAATTGAACACAAAATCTCTTTGTCACTAGTCGGTGACAAAGCATTTTTGTCGTAAATTTTGTCACTAACCTTCTCTCATTAGTAATGGTTTTTGTCTACAAATCCAATTCTTGTAGTGTTCATTATTTGATGAAGAATAAGGAAATGTTTAAGGGGACGCAATAATCCCTCTCTTATACTCATCTATTTTCACTTGTTTTTCTCATTCACTTTTTGTGCATATATTAATGCAAATTAAAAGTAAAAAAATCTAATTGTGAGTTTTTAAAATTCTAAAAAGTGAATATTTAGACAATATATATTGAAACGAATCTATCAAGATCCTACAATAACCTACATAAATATGTTTTTTCATATAAATCGATAAGAAGTCATAGTCAAAGTTTGACACTAAAATTCGTAAATTCTATTTGCGAAAAACATACAAAAATGAAGATAGTATCTCATTAGAGTATGAATGAGGCCTAACCATGTATACAACAAGAACAAACTCCCTATACTTAGAAAGACCATCATAAAGAGAGTATTCTTTATTCTATCCGTTCTTATTTGTTCTCATTTTCTTCAAAAGAAAATTTTACAAAGGTCTGCTCATTATAAATCTTTTTATTTTGGGACATTTTTATGGACAATAAAACCTCATGTGTCTAACGGATTTTACTAAAAGACCATTATATATTTACATTTTTAACCTTAAAAATTACTTGATTCTATCATACTAATGGTACTCTTTCTCTCATTAACTCTTTTCTCCTTTTACTAAACATCTTACTCTTTTTTATGATTTCTAACAACATTAATTATATTTATTTTAATTAATAATGACTTTTAATATAATATTATCCTTCATTAGTATTATTATTGAAGCTTTCTCATATTCCAAATGAGAAGAACAAAAAAAATTGAAAAAGTACTAAATTCTTGCATTCCTCCATAAGAAAAGCCACAGTTGATGCAAATTTAGGGAATTCGAAAAAAATTAAAGTTAAATTGAATGTATTGAGTCCATTTCTACGTTTTATCGAAAAATTTAAAAGAATAAGCTTATTATAAAAAAAGAAACATCCCAAATAAGCTTTGAGAAATTTTAATTTCCAAAATAAGCGTTCTCGTGTCCGAGTTTAAGGTCGGATATATTAGATGTTACTACAACGAATAAAATTAAAAAGAACCAATCTTATAGCGTTGAAAGGGACAAAAAAAAAAAACTAAGTTTGTTCGCTATTATTAACAAATCAAAGTTAAATTGAAATATTGAGTACTCCCTCTATTCCATTGAGTTTGCATCATTTTCCATTTTAATTCGTTCCACTTAATTTGCATCATTTTTATTTTTGGACAATGGCCCACCACTTTCATTTAATCTCATCCTTACATTTTAATCTCATTATGAGTCCGTCAATTTAGGCCGACCCAATTCGCGCGTGTAACAACATTTCAATTTTCTGGGCATTTATCAATTTTGATCTTTTCAAGGTCAAAATTAATACTTTTAAGATCAAAATTGAAAAATGCCAGAAAATAAAAAAAAATACCCAGATTATTACACACGCGAATTGGGTCGGCCGTCTTGTCCAAAGTAAGTTGTTTAAATTAATCTACACAATTCATTTTTCTCTCTTTATTTATTATCACTTTCTTAAAAATAAACTCATTTTTGAGAATGCAATTCAAAGAGAAGAGAGTAGTACATAAGAACAACCGAACAACCCTGCGTGTGAATGTCAAGGCAATTGACAATAAGCAACATTAGTAGGCAATTACGCATATTCTAGATAGGTCAAAAGTGCAAACATTAACGACAAACGTGTATTATCTGTAAAGGAGGACAGCTCAAAAGTAAAGAATTAATAAGCTTAAACAACAACGCCAAATGCCAATGGAATTGGATTTGCAACCAACACTGAGTTCCCATCTTCTTCCATGGCGGCAGCATTAGCAGCAGCAAAATCAAGTCCTATTTCAGAAATGGTGATTATATATCTCCTCGTTCTCTTTCTGCTGCATTCCTTCCCTTCTGCTTCTGCGTTATCTTCTACATCTCGCGCTCTTCTTCAAGCTCAGCAAGGTCTTCTTCTCTGCTAAATTTCGATTTTGCTTTATTATTATTATTATTATTATCGTATTTTTTTGCTACTTCTCTCGTTTGATTATGTAAATCTTGTATACATAATTAATGCATGTTTTTTGAATTGGTCGAATTTCGACAAACTAGGGATTCCCTCCCTCATTAGTCATACTCCTACTAGTATGTTAGTATGTGATATTCCCATTATTTCAAACTCTGAAGAATGTGAACATAATTAAAGAAAATAAGTTCGTGCATGGAAATTTGTTGTCAAGGTAACAAAGTAAGATGAACAATTATTATTGTAATAAGTAATTTTAACAATATTAAGTAGATATAGAGACTAATTATGAAAGTGAGTGTTCCTCGGTGACTGTTAATTGTATATTTTAAATTTTACGTTTTCTATAATATTAACATTTGGGTGAATGTTGATGAAATCAAAATTCAAGCTGAAAGATAAAAAAGTTGGATGGGCAGAAATTCAAGATTCTTAATTTGAGAATTGGGAGTGCTGGTGAGTGGCGGATGTTATGTGACTATGTGAGTGTTAGAGAGCAAAAGATTAGTCATTCTTAGTAGTTTGTACAGTGAATAGTGATAGTGTTTATGACAGAGTAATAGAGATTCCTTGGTTGGTTGCAGGATGCCCGGTCAATTTTGAGAACTTGAACTACACAATCATCACCAGCAGATGCAAAGGACCCAGATATCCTCCCAAAATCTGCTGTGAAGCTTTCAAGGATTTAGCATGCCCTTATGCTGTTCAATTGAACGATCAAACCAACAATTGTGCCACCACCATGTTCAGTTATATCAACCTCAACGGCCATTATCCCCCAGGTCTTTTCGCCAATGAGTGTCGTGACAGTAAACGTGGTCTCGAGTGTACCGAGGCTCAGTCCGCTGTCATTCCTGCTCCCACTCCCTCTGCTGCTCCAGCTCCAATTGTAGCTCAACTCTGCCTCTTTTCTTTCGCTCTTTTGTTTCTCTGCGGCATATCCCTTTTCTGAGATCTGTAAATCTTTGTTGTAAGAACGATCTTATTAATTCTATGATTCATATTATTTCATAAATTACATGTGGATGTGCCTGTTCTTATTGTACGCATTAATGCATCCATATAGACATGGTATAATTTAAGGTCATAACTTATAATTATAATACACACCATTTGTAGAATTGAAATGAGCAAACTGATCCATAAGACACAAGTAGCAAGTAGCAAGTAGCAAGTAGCTCATGCATGACGAGAAACATGAGGCAGCTTCACTGAAGTTAATCTTGATGTCATCCTAACACTAATCGGTTCTTCCGCAACTTCTGCTTCATTTGTTTTTTTGTCATGCACCATGCTCCTGGAAAGGTGCTCAGCTGCAAATAGAGTTTTAGTCATATGATATCTCAAAACATCTATTCTGCTTGAACCATGAAATACAATCCAATAGGAAAACATCACCCTTGTAAACAAGAGGTTATTCTGATTGATTTTTGATAGTAAGCATCATATTATATAATAGTTCATTATAATTCAAAACTAAAAAACTATAGTTTTTTGCCTCCATGGACAATGAAGATGACACGTCAATAATTAGAGGAAAAAAGAATTTGGAAAGTGCCCACAAGATGGTCCTACAAAGCCGTGTATTAACTATTACATACATTGGAAACTTACATTGCTTATAAGCCTTGCCCCATGCCAGGCAGAATCTAGACCATAAGGTGGAGGAATTACTCTAATTCCAGTTGATAAGTATAGAGGAAGAAGCTCACGTAGTTCCTTTTCTAGCCTTTCTGAAACAAACAGATCGAAGTTAGAAAAGCCCACATATATACCATGACACCAAAAGTAGAATTCACGACAGACCAGCAAGTCCCGGTAAGCAAGCAGATCCTCCACATAAAACCACCGTCTTGAACCAATTATCGTCACTCATCAGTTCAGCAGCATAGCAATGGTCCATACAGAGTGCAACTGCCTGATGCAATCCCATCGCACGTCTGCCAAATAGCTCAAAGAAGTCTTAAAAAAGAAAATGATACATGACAAGGATACAGCAGGCAAGAAAGGTACACACAGCGAACTTAAATTTAAATTTTTAAACAAGAAACATTCCCGATATCAAACTACCAACAATGACACATCAGTCGCACACGGTCTTTATAGCAGAAGACTGAATACATGTCCACTTCTTCCATTTACAAGAAGACTTTAATTCAAGAGATTAAGACTAATTTTACGCAATGAGGACAGAGATACACTTACACTCCAGCAATTCGGGGCTGAAATAAGATCTCTCCAGTTAGAAAGCGCTCTTTAGACAGCGTAAACACACCCTCCCTTGGAACTTCATAGGACTGTAGTGAATCTTTATAGAATTCAGCATCATAATCAAGAGCCACATAGCAAAGATTCTGTAAGAAAGTTTATTTGATCATTAGAAATGGCAACACGAACAGCACCAAGGAAATGATGTTTCACTAACTGACCATCATTACAAGATTCACTATAAAGCTTAAAACATACACAAACAACCACAAAAGATAATGCTTCAGTAACCAAATTACAAAAAGAATAAAATGTAGAGATAACAAAAAGGATCTCATGTTCACTTAAAAAAAGCTGATATCATGTAATTTGTATTTATGAAAATTTCGCGTGATATTATCTACCAAATATCTTTCAGAAACAACCTCTTTCGGTAAGGTTGTGTACGTCTAAACCCCAATTAAACCCCCACCCTAGGTGAGAACCGCCTAATGACATTGGGGTAATGGAATGTTGTTTCATATAATTTGTATGGTAGGTTGCATTTCTTTAAGGCATCATATGCGCACACAATTCTATGTCAAGACAAAGTTTAATTAACCCCCCTCCAAGTATTTTGAAGAATACGAAACCACCCACCATATTCTAATAGGCAAACAGTACAATTCGGAGCAAAAAAGTGATTCATATTTTTCTCGAATGATACCCTATTGAACACTATTGAAAGCCTAGACAATTACGAAATGCACATCTGGTTCACAAAATTCAAGGATAAACTACTATCCTTTAACCTTCAGACAGCGTCTATCCTTTACTGCCACAAGATCATGCTCTATGGAGAGAGTGCCGGTCCTAACAGCCTATAAATTCTAGCAATGACTAGCAAGGGAAGCAAAACATAGGTTACTTCATACTGTAATGATTACCTCCTTTAGTTCACGAACAGTGTATAAGGACTCAAAAGAAATGTTCTGTTGCTGCATCTGTTCTCTAAGAAAACCAGTAAGTTTTAAAGCCCCCATGCCAACAACTTCAATTCCCACTTTCCGCATTACTTTTCCATGAAGAACTGTTGAAAAATAAAGGTCATAAACAAGGTCATAAACCACTACATTAGCACAGATGATGATGGAAACAAGTAAAATAGACCAGATAATTGTGATACAAAGGAATTTAGAAGAAGATTCACCACAGCTTAAATTCAGGGAAGATATAGAGAATAAGAGACGATAACAGGACATTAGCACATTGATTGTCTGCGGAAAACTTCGGTAGAAGCCCCTCAAAGAGAAATGTTTTTGTTTCAAAATGAGAAAAAGTAGGAAATCCTTGGTGATTCAAGTTATAGTCATACTCCTTCCTATCCCTACTATTTGTCCCATTTGGGATTGCACGTTTGCCAATGTATTAATTCAATCCTTAATATTCTAATTGTGCATACTCAAAAATTATAAAAGTTGATATTAATAAAGTAACATTGAGACTAATCAAATAAGATCCCATTTGACTATGGTTCAACTTAAAAGAATGAAATACAAACAAAGTAATTTTAATGACTTTGTCTAATAATTTTACAGCCCCATCACATCTGTCTAAGACACCAATGAGCATAAAGGTCCAGGCTAGGCCTGTGCAATGGACTCCAGGCCAAAAGCCATCCCTTAAATAATGTTGGGCATCCTTAATAGCTTTAGAAAGATCGAAGAACCATTACTCATACACCGATGGGCTTCACTAGTTCACTTGCAATATTAATAGAATCGTTGTCCTCCATTGATTGGATTTGGTTGGTGACAATCCAAAAGACACTCACTGAGATGTGTGAAATAAACCCCTTTAAGTCAAGGAAACAACTTAAACCTATGGTTCGTAAAGAATTTAACTAATAAAACAAGTAACTGAAAGTAATAACACCGAAATAAAACTCATAAGTCTAATAATAATCCTTCCCTGAAATATGGGTCACTTTCTTCCATTAAATATTGAACCACAAAACCAGCGCAAAATAATCAATTTCAAACTAAAGTTTCTTCCTCCCACAAGAGAATCTACATCTCCAAAGATTCAGCAGTCAAATTCTGTTTGACATGAATTAACAAGAACTAAACATTATAAGCATACAATCCCATCATCCAAAGCTAGCTAAGCAATTACTCGGAAGTCGGAACTGTGGCTCCATAAGATCACGTAAAAGCACACTGAGCTTAGACCCTTAGGCTGTGTTCCATATGGATTGCCTTTTTCCATTTGAACTCAATTAAACTTATTATCTCTCAAATAAGTGAAATATGTGCACGCGATTCACCTTATTGGTCTATATTAGCCCTTATTTAAATCTTTTTCCTGAAATAAACCATATAGACCACAGCCTTAGTGGAAACATCTTGTCTCTTCATGAACCAAGCATGAAAGCTTGTAGTGGTGTCTCACTTTTCATCTTCCTCCACATTTTTATAGATTCATCCAAACAAGTCATAGAGTAAAAATCACAATGTGGATCACAATGCAGCAACACAGATAATGTATAGATCCCCGAACTAGGCAAGAATCACATTATCTACTGTTTCACTATCATTCTCTGACCTCAAATCACCAAAATCTTGTATTCTATGCCCATATTCCATACCCTTGGTACAATTAATTCTATGGCAAAAGCCTTTATTCTATTCGTTAATAGCACTGTAATCCAAGTATTTGTAGTAAAGCCTAGTACAGCATTTTGAGAATCCTTTGCCCTTCATATATACAAAGAACTGGTCTCCTCTTTGTCTTAGTTGTCTTAAGAGGCATTTAGAAGACGCATCTTCAATTTGAATCAGAACTTGATAAGCGAGCCTATCAAATGAAGATTTCAGCATTTCTTTTTCTGCACAACTTCAAAAGATCAACAAGCTCGTTGTAATGTGAAATCTTCACCTTTTGATCAATAGATGTAATGAAGCCATGACTAAAATTCTGAACATTCAAACCTTACATTGTGTTTAAATTGGAGAAAATGGAGGAAAAGGGAGGGGAGGAAAATGGAGGGATTACATTTCCCTCATTTGGATACCAATTGGGGAAGGAATGGAAATGGAAGGAAGGAAATTAGAAGGAGAAACTCCTTCACATTTTAAACAAAAAAATCCTTCCAGCATTGGAACTATTTGGAAGGAAAACACACCCATCTTCCCTCCCCTTCCCTTCACCTCCTTTCTCTCCAAAAATGTAATCTAAATGAAGTGTTAATTTTCTCAAAATTACACACCATAGCCAGAATCTTTGATTCCCTTGTATACAGAAACACTTACATTCTTGTTAGAGGATATAAACTATTGAAAGGAAACACCTCATCATGTGTTTCTTGAGAATCTGCTGAAGTATCAATGTATAGTTTCACAACTCACCTTTACCACCAATCAATTATCCAAATGCCAGTGACTCCACCTAGGAGAATTGATTCTTGGCACAACATAACGGGATTTTGCATTATTCATCAAGAAACAATCTAATAATTATGGCATTGAACTGTGCAAGAACTAACTTCACATACGTCCACAACAGCTAAATCCAACACGGTGAACCATGGAAAAAAGCGTAGTTGCGGATGAATTTTCGAAAACGGTCGCGATGTCACGGAGACATTTATAACAGTGTAATAATGTGAATCACGATCGACACGATGTACATTTTTTGGAAGAAAAAAATTACATAAGAGGAGTTTTGAATTCATAATTGCATTTTTTTGTTGAACTACTATTAATATGCAATAATATGCCAATAGATATTATAATTGCACTATATGGGGTAGTTTTAGTTGATAATTAATTAACTTATTAGCCGAATTTTTTGTTTAACCATTAATTATGAGTAATGATAATAATTAAATTTAATATGTATTAATGAAATTTTAATGGGGAGTTTTTATAAGAACTTTTTCTACAATTTATGAAGATGTTAGAATAAATTTTTTTATAACCTCTTCTCGACACATAATATTGTAGGTTACAGGTTCATAATGGTCAACGAGGCATTCAGACCGTGAAAATTCAAGCATCGTTATATAATGAGATTTAACGTTGCGACAACTCTCAAATAGGTTACATAGCGGCCATTACAAACAAGTTTTTATTCCATGCGATGAACTTGCACCTAGTGAATCCTTTAAACACAATAGATAGAGTGTATCCTCACGCAGGCATGTCAGACATTTGAAAATTTTTTTCAGATCAATCCAACATGTATCAGACTAAAATAGGTGTAGCTAAGGGCGCTCAAAACCGGATACCAGATCATATCACATCCAGATAGTGAAAACCTTGTTTTGATTACGATCCAAATAAACTGGATATTTGGAATCTCAATATCCGGTTAACTCCATATCAGATACTGAATATCCGATTTCATTTTTATAATACTATTATTTGATTTTTTTTAATTTTTCGCTTTTATAGTATGAAAAACAAATTATTTTGGCAATATTGTTGGATGTTCAAAAGCCTAGATTAATTAGCAATTGATAAGCCTAAATTAATCCATAGGACACGAGACTATTTAGGGATCAAAATACAAAGTCATAAAACTAAGGGGCATGAGAGGTTTTCTCTTGTTAAACTTTTCCATTTTAAAAAATATATGAAAAAAATGAATATTTGGTTTCACATAAACCCTAGTTCGGATCCGATATATGATTTTCTTAAAGTGGATAAATTAACCAACTTTTGTAACCAGATACCAAATATCCTGAATCGGATGATTCGACCAGATTATTATGTACACCCCTAGGCGTAGCAATGCAGTCCACTACATTGAACCTTAATTCATCGAATTGAACCAATTAGGAGAAGTCAAGAACAAAACCAGTCCTTAACTAAAATGTAATATATAGGCAGTACAACTTTCAATTCTTAGGTTGCAAGAATCATTCGGCTGTGACATCATTTTATCCAATTAACATCAATTTCTTCTGAAGAATTCAAAAACTCTTTCGAAGGGAATTGAATCATGGAGAAAATGATTTAATAAGACATCCCTCATATGTAAATCACTGACAAATGACAATATGTTTAGATAGATAAAAAGAAAAGGGGGAGGGGGGGGGGGGGGGGAGAGAGGAGAGGAAAGGGATGGAAAAATGATGAGTTTATTTTTTTTTTTCTAAATCTCTCCCATGTATGCGGTAGACATAGTTTTGCGACCATAAAGGGTTGCCATTTTCCAAGTCTCGAAAGAGATCTAAGTATACAATTCATACTCCCTCTTATTCACTACTATTGTCATCTTTGATATTTTGATACTATTCATCGATCATTCTAAATTTGCATTTTTATTCTTAAAGTCAAGTGAGATTTAATTTGATTCGTCTCAATGTAAATTTTATTAATATCACACTGAGTATGTGCATCCGGAAAAGTGTAAAAACGAAATGAGACAATGATTATGAACAAGAGGGAGTAACACTCCACTTAAAAACAAAAAGATAGTACATTTAGCACATATATACATTATAGTAAAAAAAAAAGCCACAAAGCGTAAATCAACATCAGGAATACTATACTTGGCACAACAGATGTTTGGTGGAAACCGATGTTAACCACTATCCCTGAAGTTCTTCTTGCAGCATACAATGCTAATGTAGCCTGCGCCAAGAAAAAAGTAAAGCAAAATACAAAAAGCGATATGTCATAGATAGAAGTGAAAAAGAGTACATTTTAAATAAGATTGAACTAAAAACAGCCTGGCAACTCCCAAACCGAAAAAATAACAAGGGAAAAACAACATGATAAATACATTTCTCCCAAATCATTTCTTATTAACCTACCAACATGCTCAAATGCACACGTACAGATGCACGTACACACACACAAAAAGAAGTAATATTAACATGAATGATTGAGTGTTCCATAGATCCCATAGCACCATAAATCATTGAGTTTTACTTCACCAATTTCCATTTCTCATGTCTATCCACCCCTTAATAGTACTTTGAAGTTCTAGCTAGCAAAAATGTCATGCACAAACAGGGTCCAAATTAATGCCATCCATTAAAATTGTTTATGTGATGTTTTGTAACCCATTGTCATTGAAAGCATGGAAGTTATTAGATCTTAAATTGAAGTAAATTTTACCAAAAGTTAGCGGGAACACACAAGATTTTCAAATATGCACAAACAAGTTCCAAATTAGTGCCATCCATTAAAAAAGGTTTATGTGATGTTTTGTAATTCGTTGTGATTGAAAGCATGGAAGTTATTAGATCTTAAACTGAAGTAAATTTTACCAAAAGTTAGCGGGAACACACAAGATTTTCATATATGCACAAACAAGTTCCAAATGAATGCCATCCATTAAAATTGTTTATGTGATGTTTTGTAACCCGTTGTGATTGAAAGCATGGAAGTTATTAGATCTTAAACTGAAGTAAATTTTACCAAAAGTTAGCGGGAACACACAAGATTTTCAAATATGCACAAACAAGTTCCAAATTAATGCCATCCATTAAAATTGTTTAAGTGATGTTTTGTAACCCGTTGTGATTGAAAGCATGGAAGGTATTAGATTTTAAACTGAAGTAAATTTTACCAAAAGTTAGCGGGAACACACAAGATTTTCAAATATGCACAAACAAGTTCCAAATTAGTGCCATCCATTAAAAAAGGTTTATGTGATGTTTTGTAATTCGTTGTGATTGAAAGCATGGAAGTTATTAGATCTTAAACTGAAGTAATACCAAAAGTTAGCGGGAACACACAAGATTTTCGAATATGCACAAACAAGTTCCAATTTAATGCCATCCATTAAAATTGTTTATGTGATGTTTTGTAACCCGTTGTGATTGAAAGCATGGAAGTTATTAGATCTTAAACTGAAGTAAATTTTACCAAAAGTTAGCGGGAACACACAAGATTTTCAAATATGCACAAACAAGTTCCAAATTAATGCCATCCTTTAAAATTGTTTATGTGATGTTTTGTAACCCGTTGTGATTGAAAGCATGGAAGGTATTAGTTCTTAAATTGAAGTAAATTTTACCAAAAGTTAGCGGGAACACACAAGATTTTCAAATATGCACAAACAAGTTCCAAATTAATGCCATCAATTAAAATTGTTCATGTGATGTTTTGTAACCCATTGTGATTGAAAGTATGGAAGTTATTAGATCTTAAACTGAAGTAAATTTTACCAAAAGTTAGCGGGAGCACACAAGATTTTCAAATATGCACAAACAAGTTCCAAATTAATGCCATCCATTAAAATTGTTTATGTGATGTTTTGTAACCCGTTGTGATTGAAAGCATGGAAGTTATTAGATCTTAAACTGAAGTAAATTTTACGTAAAGTTAGCGGGAACACACATGATTTTCAAATATGCACAAACAAGTTCCAAATTAATGCCATCCATTAAAATTGTTTGTGATGTTTTGTAACCTGTTGTGATTGAAAGCATGGAAGTTATTAGATCTTAAACCGAAGTAAATTTTACCAAAAGTTAGCGGGAACACACAAAATTTTCAAATATGCACAAACAAGTTCCAAATTAATGCCATCGATTAAAATTGTTTATGTGATGTTTTGTAACCCGTTGTGATTGAAAGCATGGAAGTTATTAGATCTTAAACTGAAGTAAATATTACCACAAGTTAGCGGGACCACACAAGATTTTCAAATATGCTTTTGTGTTGTTGATCCTTCCTATCAGTATACATAATCTCATGCCAATATAAGATGTACACAGTCACACAGATGGATATCATAGTGCAACAAACAATTTCGTAAATGGTCACAGTAACAGCAGTGAAACAAATTTGTGCTCAATACGGATGATTACGTAGTCAACGCGACATATATTGTGATCGCAGTAAACTCAAATACATTTACAATACAGTTGCGATACTGTGGCCTTGTTTTTGCACTGAGATGGATGTAAAATCATCTCTTATGCATAAGCTAATAAGAAAAATCAATGTCATATAAATAAAATAGGAATACCTGACTAATTGCACAAACAACAGGCACGTTCATGTCAAAAAGCGCTGAATATATTGCTCCTTTTAACTGCCTTCTAGATGCTTTGGCAGATTCTGTGTCTGCATGCGACAAGAAGTCGCAATTAGAAATGCAGAAAGGAATTTTGAATATCAGACAACTCGATTAAGAGCCTCACATTCAACAGAATAGATAGGTCGCATAATTTGAATGCAAGAACAGCATGATCATCAGTTTATTGCGGCTCGGGTTGCTGTACTGACATTTCATTTGTAGAAAACTTGACTAATAGCGACAGACCGGACCCAAGAGTCTACATAGGAATATGAGAAGTTCCAAGCCTCTTTATGGGTGGATACAGCTAAAGCTTATTGCACATTCATATTATGGTAGCATGTGCTTTGGTATTTATAAGCACGTAAAAAACTAGGTGTGAAGTTGGAGAAAGACTAGGAAGTCTAGTTTTGTGACTAGGTCAAGTTTCCAACTAAAAAACGACTAAATTGACAAATTAGCAGCATTCAACGTCGAAAGCAACTAATCAAATTAACTTACCATCATAATGACAGATAGGAATGGAAACAACGATGGGTTGACTAGTAGATTTCACCTGCATCCTGAAAACAAGATTGACAATGAGAAAGAGTCGAAAATATGTAGCTCTACATTGAATGGTTCATCCTGCATAACTGTTTAGTTTCCCTATTTAGGACCCAATGTTTAAGTATGTAAAAGAAATCATTTGTGGTGTAGTTTCTGGACCTAGAGGGTGTTGAAGGAGGCTCCAATCTCCCATCATTAAGTACAGTAGTTTATAATTACACACTCTTTTATTTCACAGAAAACCTTACAGTGGTACTTGCTATAAACTTGCAAGCCAAAAAATCCAAATGTAGGGGAGGTTCTCATATCATTGCAAAGTTTTCTGATAGACACCATGGATTTTTATTGAGACTTGAGAAAGAAAAAGTTCAATCACAAAACACTCCAAAATAAAGGCATGCCAGAAAAAGGCAGTACCATACCTGGTATAAATAGTGGAGTAAAAATGACGAAGCCTGGAATACATAGGGGCTTCAATATTACCAAATTCCTGGAAAAAGACAGAATGTAAGCTAAAAGTATGATAGTGATGTCATAAGGTTTAAGTAGAAATGATATGCGTACCAAAAAGGTCGCGGATCTTCCTGATGGTCGTGGATACTTGCTCCACCCAAACTTGCAGTAACCAGAACCACCTATTGAGGATGATCATTGACTTAGAGGGTATTGAGTATGATGATGATAATGTAAATGCAAATGAAATGCTAAAACAGGAGAACTTGACTTAAGAAAGAATATCATAAGCTAAATGGGAAACTAGTATGGGACGCCAAAAGTGCTAAAACTAAAGTATAGAAAATTGATAACAGCCAATATTTAGGATCACCACCCGATTGCTTTTGTTACAACTAAATTACCTTAAAATTCTCCAAGTCCGAGAATCAATAGTAGTGACGACCATTGCACATGATTTCGAAAAATCATCGGGTTATATTAGCCTAAGTGGGAGCCACTTGACATTGGGATAATGACATGTTGATATTAGCCATTTTGAGAGACACTTGGCATCGAGGTAATAGCATGTGTTGGTTATATTAGCCTCCAACCCATTGTTATGCTACGACTTAGTTAACTATGAGGTGTTCATTTGAGTCATCGGGTTGATTTCGTGTCAGATATTTCGGGTCAATTTAAAATCAGGTCTTTGTGTCCATATTGGTTTTTATATAATTGTAATTCATTTTTACATCGGGACAAATCGGATTTGGTTATGTTGTGAATGGGCTATGACAATGGTGAAGAACAGAAAAGAACAAAAAAAACAAAAAAAACAGAGCAAGAACAATGAACAAAGACACAAGATATATGAGGTATCTAAGGATACCTCCCCCTCAAACAATACTTACTTTCATTAATGTATCAACATACATTAATGAGAAGCCACACACAAGCTTTGAGAACACACTCACAAAGCAAAGACCTCACCTTTAATGGTGGTCTCACACAAACAACCTAATACAAGGATGAAGGAACTCTAATGGTGTAAACCTTAGTTGCCTCACTTGTATTAGTCTCTCACTAACCCTAATGATGCCCTAAGACCCCTTTTATAGTCCCATAACATATTAGGAAGCCTTAGAACAAACCCTAAAAGCCCACTACTAACCCTAATGATGCCCTAGCGTTTTTGGGGTGCTGTATACCGCTTGACCTGAGCGGATTCGCTTGACCAGGTCGAGCGCCTCTACTGCCTATTCTGATCTGCTCCTGAATAATAGCTCGACCCATTGGTCGACTGGTTCCAGCTTGCTCGATTGGTCGAGCACCTCAATTTGGTGCTTGTGGCTACTTCACTTGAGTATCTCATTACTTGTGCCTTGCCTTCATCAAGGCACACCAAATCATCATTATTCATCAATTCATTAAGTGACCCAAAGCATATACTTCCATACTCCTTCGCATACACATTATCATTCTTAAACGTGCAAGCCATTGAGTATGCTATGAGGTGATTGAACTCACCTCCATCATTGTGAGATTTGGGACTTGTCACAACAAGTTACAAGGTCGGGTCAATATCAGGTCGTCGGGTCTGTTATGAACACCTCTTTCCATAAGTCCGACAATCAATGATAGTAATGATCATCAATTTCTTAATTATGAATGTAAAACAAATAAAAACAAGACAAATATTAAGCACGAAAGCAATGCCAAAGCATCAATCCAAAAAGATTAGGGTCGGTTATATGAACGTATACAAACCAATCTAGAGTTCCTGGCATCGTCTACATAATTCTTCTTCTCCATTCATACAGACAAAGATTAACAAACCCAAAAACAATATGTAGGCATGACATTTATAAAAAAAAAAAGAAAAAAAAAAGAAAAAAGGAAACACAATTAAAAGAAAAGCTTAAAACAGTACCATCAACAATAAGAGCACCCGGAACTTTAGCTCGTAGGCCATAAATATTGATGAGCGACAACTGATGATCATGAACAGCAGGTCTGCAGATATATACTCCATTATTTATGTCAAAGAATCAAGGAAATCAAAACCCATAATAATAACAAACAATTAAACAAAATGTAATAATCATAACACTTACTGAGAGTAAAAAACAGCAGAATCAGGATTAGGATTAGAATTCAAAAGAGTTTCAGAAAAAACAATGGAATCCCAATCCCAGAAATTAAGCTGGGTAGTCTTAAAGAAATGAATCCAAAGCCTATTATCCGAAATTACAATATTTCTCCATGTTTTACAAACAAGGCAGAGTTTAGCAGACTCTTTAGGACCCAATTTTCTAAAAATCAAACCCAAAATTTCATCTGGAATTCTATCAAAATCCCCGGTACTGCTACTGATGATGTTATTGTTACTGTTGTTATTAGACCATCTACTGCCGCTGCTCAATCTTCCTGAAGTTGAGGTTGAAAGTACAGATTCCCAAACCTTCTTGAGCAACATCTTTGTTGATAGTCTATCGGGAAGATCATCGATTGATCATTCCTTTGAATTTGATACCTGTAGGGAAATTGAGTCAACCCATCAAATTTATTTTACGAATTTTGACTGAAATAATTCTCTAGTCTACAAAGATACTGTAGAGATTCAACTAACTTGTTTTGTTTTGATGGGTTACGCAAACTCAACGTCAAATTTTTTGACTACCATTAGTCAGTCGACATTAGCCAATCGCCACTCGTCACTAGAGCCGTTCAAAGTGGAAAATTTTCCCTCAAAATAATGTAAAACAATGCCATAAATTGATCCACATATGATTTACATGTGAAAAATGAGTAAGCTATAGTTTTAGGTGTCATGTTTTCTTGTCTTGTGTCAAATTGTGACGTGTCAAATTGTGTCGAGAACAATGTCATGTCTTGTCATGTGATATTAGTGATGCAGAGCCTAATAGTTAGAAGTTTTTTTTTTTATATATGTTTTTGCCACTAATTATATAAACTATATGATTTACACATAGAATCATTTATAGATTATAGCCATAAATTTTAGGTTATTTACTAATTATAGCCATAGAGTTTAATATTAAGGACCAGTCTACAGTCTTAATGGGTAATCACCAGCGGGGTATTACACACTATGGTGCGCGCTTCTCACAAGCAACAATTGTCTAGTACGAGTCACCTCCAATACCTGATTGTCACATCACAGTCTCCTAATTTTATAAGAGGTAAACTAGGCCATCAAAATTATATATGTTTGACGAGGGTGATGAGAATTATGACATTAACATTATTACTACCATGGCACAAACTTTATTGTATATATTGATTTGTTGTATACATTTGTTGTAATATTATTGGACTAATATATATATATATATATATATATATATATATATATATATATATATATATATATATATATTTATATATATATATATATATATATATATATATATATATATATATATATATATATATATATATATATATATATATATATATATATATATATATATATATATATAAATATAATATGACACAAATTTCATTAACATTTTTTAAGAATTATGAACTATAGCATTCATTCATAAATTAAAATCATGCTACATAACATCTTTATTATCAATAAAGCCTACTACTTAACATTTTATTTGTCAATAACACCTAATACACTATAAATAATAATTTTTGAATTTGTTCATGATCTTTTGCGTTTCTTCCTTTCTGTCATCCTTTGAGGTCAAAATTTTAACTAATTGCTTCTTCAAGCTATCTAATTAACTCACTTTAAAGTTTTTCTTTTTCTTTATCGAACTTTATAATGATATTATTTTTTTCATTTTATGCCCTCTTGATCAACCCACCTAATCTTTCATCAAGGAAAAACAAACATACAACAAAACAACGACCTAGATCATAGTTGCTCTGATCCCTATCATATTGAACTTCACGACCATATATATAGTGGCATCTACTCAATCAATATCAATGTCTGACATCAAAGAACAATAAACATCAATATTTATTAAAATAACTCAAATAGATACTAAATTTTTTTTACTATCAATTAAAAATAATTAATCATAACAAAAAGAATTGCATACCTTAATTCACTTGGAATATGTATCTTCGAACACTTGATAAAAGATCGAGAGTTTGGATGGAATGAAACTATGTGTTTTTTTATAGAATACTTATTCGTTGCTACACTAATAGTGAACAAAGTAACGGCTAGTTTGAACAACCAAAAGTATAATTTGAATGCTCAAGAGAGCTAGTGAAAAATAGTCAATAGATTATTGTTCGATGTTAGTAACAAACAAGGAGGAACTGGTAAGAAAACTATGATAAAATATATGAAGTATTATTTAAGTCACAAGCATTAAATATTTATTTATTTTTTATTATTTTTTCAGGGAAATTATATAGAAAATCAGATAAACAGTTGTGCGACAGCGGAAGCAACGATCGATGAACAATAATGAAACAATAAAGAAATTCAATGCAAACAATGAGAAAATGACACAAGAGATTTAACGTGGTTCACTATCAATGTGATAGCCGCGTCACCGGCACCGAGATCAAATAATTTCATTATGATCGCAAAGAATTTACAAGATGAATCAAGATATCTCTCACAAATAATAATGGCTCTTTTGTGATCTCTCAATTTGTGAATAATGAACCCTAACACTAATAGGAGGAAATATATATACTAAAACCTAACTAAATGATACTTGGGCTCCAAGAACCTCAAGTAACCGTCAAAAAACCTACGAGCAAATAAGCAAAACGCATAACCGTCAAAAGCAACAAGTCATCTCCAGTGAGCAATGACTCGTGGCAAAAAGCGACGAGTCGTCCCCAAAAATCCATGAGTCGTGGCAAAGTTTCTGACCCAAAGATGCGACTTCAGAGAGGAAGCCACAACTCGTCGCTTTCTCTACTCCACAAGCGACGACTCGTCGCTAAGTCTCTAACCCATATCTTCACTCGTTCGACTTCATTTCATCTACAACCACGATCAACACTCGATTTGAGTCACCAATTATCAACAATCTCCACCTTGATGAAAACTCGTAGTCAGCAAACGATCCCATCAATACATAGTGAACATATCTTAAGCCAAACTCGATGTAAAGCTCATGCATAAGCCGTACATCCCGATAAGTCTTCAACTGAGAGCCATACCGACAAGTCTTCACCCAAGACCTATCAGATACTCGTCACCAAGTATAACAACTCATAATACTCAACTTAAATCACAAGTCCCGTGCAAGCTCCACCTTAAGGACAACATGCCTACAACAGGAGTTCCCAAACACCGCCCCTAAGGGTCTGCTACATCACATAGTAATCAATATTTAGCAAGTCTAAGCAATGTTTAAACTTACTAAATAAAACAGACTTAGTAAAGAAATCAGCTGGATTATCAGCGGTCCCAATCTTCTTTACCTTTACCCTCTTGTCAGTACGCAAGAAATGATACCTGACATCAATGTGCTTGGTTCGATCATGGTGCACTTTATCGTTAGCTAAGCAAATGGCACTTAGACTATCACAATACACCGTAGCAAAATCCTGTGCGATACCCAGTTCACCCACAAGGGCTTTTAGCCAAATAAACTCCTTAGCTGCAGAAGTTAAAGCCATGCACTCAGCTTCAGTAGTAGACAACGTAACCGAAGACCGCAATGTAGACTTCCAACTAACCACAAAACCACCCAAAGTGAACAAATAACCAGTCACAGACCTCCTGGTATCCACATCAGCTGCATAATCAGAATCACTATATGTAGTTACCAAACACTCCTTACCATTCCCATACACAAGACCAATATCAGTTGTCCCTCTCAAGTAGCGAAAAATCCTTTCCAACCCCTACCAGTGCTCTCTCCTAGGTCGAGCCATGAACCTACTCGCAATACTAACAACGTGCGTAATATCCGGCCTAGTACATACCATAACATATATCAAACAACCAACTGCGTTGGCATAAGGGACCTTAAACATATATGCCAACTCCTCCTCAGTTTGAGATGACATAAACAAAGACAATTTGCAGCTCACAAATGTTGGTGTACTTCTAGGCTTCGATTTCTCCATCCCAAAATGAGACAAAATCCTTTCGATGTAACTTTTCTGAGTCAAGAAAAGCTTACCCCTAGCCCAATCCCTATATATCTCCATACCCAAAATCTTCTTAGCTGGACCCAAATCTTTCATGTCAAATTTCGAGCTAAGCAATTCTTTAAGTCTAGCAACATTAGATTTATTCTTTGTGGCAACAAGCATGTCATCAACATATAGCAACAGATAAATCATGGAACCATCATCCAGCTTACCATGCACATAGCAATCATAAGAGTTCCTATCAAATCCATGCAAAACCATAAAAGAATCAAACCTCTTGTACCACTGGTGAGGGGATTGCTTAAGTCCACACAATGACTTTAGCAATCTGCATGCATAGTGCTCTTTCCTTGAAATCTCGAATCCCTCGGGCTGCTTCATCAAAATCTCCTCCTCCAAATCATCATGGAGGAAAGCCATCTTAACATCCAGCTGCTCCAGCTCAAGGTCATAATGTGCTACAATTGACAATAGCACACGAATAGAAGTATGTCGAACCACCAGTGAGAATATCTCCACAAAATCAACCCCTTCTACCTGACTGAACACTTTTGCAACTAGCCTAGCCTTAAAGCGAACTTTCTCAGATTCAGATGATCCTTCTTTCTTCTTAAAAATCCACTTGCACCCTACAAGCTTACTCCCCTCCAATACCTTCACAAGTTCCCACACCCTATTCTTGTAAAGAGACTGCATTTCTTCATCCATTGCAGCAAGCCATTGTGTTGACTCACTATAACTAATTGCTTGTTTATACGTGGCAGGTTCATATGACTTTACAACATCAGCTACACTCAATGCATAACCTGTCAAATTCTCAACAAAGCAATTCCTTCCTTCCATCTCTTCAATCAACCTAATAGGCGTCTTGATAACTCATCTAGGTCGCTTAAGAATGGTGTCAGATTGACTAGATAACCCCTGCTTAGACTGCTCCACCTCCTCCCCTAGAGTTAGGAGAAGTAGGAATAACCTCAGTTTCAGGAGTACCTGGCACTAGAACCTTAGCATCATCATCAATAAATTGCACTTGAGGTAAATCAGCAATGGATGACTGGTGTACCTCAAGCACCCCATCTGTCTGTAGCAAGTTCTCCCCTTCCTTCCCTAAATCAGAAGACTCTAATACCTCCTCCCAAGCCCTACATTAGAGAGCATGCATCGAACTCTCTTCAGCAGTGTCTGATTAACCTGCTATGCAACACTGTTCTGCTGTGGTGTCATCCTGACGGTATGATGCCGACCAATACCCTCATCTGCGCAGAATTGATTAAACTCCTCTTTGTTAAACTCTAGCCCATTGTCTGTTCGTAGCTTCTTGATCTTCCTACCCTTTTGATTCTCCACCAAAGCTTTCCATTGCTTAAAATGTAACACCCCAAGATTTTCTGACGTCATTAATCTATATTTTAATAACTTTTGGGGATTTTATAATTATGTTAAATTAATTTAGAAGTAGTTTTAATAAAATCCTTTCATATACGAATTTGATTATTAACATATATTTATATTAAAAATAAAATCACGATTTCTAAAATAAAGAGGTTCGAATTAAAATTATTATTTTATTAAATTTGTGAGTACACGAAGGTCCCTTGCAAGAAGATGAATATAGATAAATAAGTAACTAAATACATAATAATAATAATAATAATAATAATAATAATAATAATAATACTATTTATAATAATAATCATAATAATAAAAATAACCATGGTAAAAGGGCATGAAACCCTCGTTGCTTCCCCACCAGCCGTCACTTTCTTCCCTCCTTCTCCTCCTTCTTTCTCTCCTTTCCCCCTTGCTGTGCCGCCAGCAGCTGGCCCCAACCAACCACCCACGAGCAACCACCTGCACAGTCGTGTCACCTCTTCCCACGAGCAGCAAGCAGCAGCCCAGACACCGACAATAGGCCGTGTCTCTTCTTCCCCCTCAGCGGCAGGCGCACCGAAGGACTCCACCAACAGCAGCCGGCTGTCCACCCTCCACCATCACCACAATAGCTACCCATACTCTCACCCTTTTCTAGTCCCCCCTATTGTGAGCCATCTCCTCTTTCCTCTAATTAATTTTCTAGCTTTAATTGGAGTTTTATTAAGTGTATTGAGGTTGATGTTGGTTTTGTGTTAATTTCATTGAATCTTTTTGGTGGGTAAGAATTTGATTGATGAATTAAACATGTTTATAACTTAGGGTTTGAAGTGTGATTTGAAATTATGGGTTGTGTGTTGATTTTGTATTAGTTTCTTCGAATCTTAGTATGGGTAGTAATTAAATATGTTATCTTTGAACACGAAACGATTAGGGCTTGGATTTAGAGATGAAACTACTAATAATGTGTGTTTTATACTAGATTTTGGTGATGATTGATTAAATAACTTTAAAAGTTGTTTTAAGATTTGGTTGATTGGTTTGAGAATTAATTACCTTTAAGTTTTTTGCAAGTTCATAACATACGAAAATTAGGGCTAACTTTTTTGTTTTTCTTTGTAGATTATTACATAACCCACGAAATCAAGGTAATTTCTATTTGTTTTGTAAATTTGCAAGTTTATATTTTTATTGTTTCACTTGTAATTTAGTAATTTAGTTAAAAATGTGGTTTGTTAATTATTTGCATATTTAGTAATTATTTGTGAATGTGGTTTGTTAATTATTTGCATATTTTGTTAAAAATGTGGTTTGTTGTTATACTTGTCTTTAATTATTAGAATTAGAATACTTATATTTCTGAGGTTAAATGATTTAATTTTATTATTTATATTTTGAATATGATTTTATTTACAATGTAGTGCTTAATATTGAAGTATGAAGTATATAATTAGAATATGTTTGGTTATATAGAATTAGAATGTGAAGTATATGAAGTATGAAGTATACAATGTTAATTATTCAAAGTATATATTTTTAGGGTTAAATATGTTTGTTATAAATAAGTATATATGTTTAAAAGTTGTGTATTAATTTTGTTTTGAATTAATTAATCGCACTAATTAGAATGACAAAAGATCGTTCTTGGATGTATAGAAGCATTGAATCGTCGGAATTTATTGATGGCGTATTAGAATTTTGTAGTATTGCGGTTGAACATCAAGTTAGGACGGGGGGGAGTTGGTTTTTATTGCCCATGTGTCACTTGTGGCAATGTATCAAAGGTAGATAGTGTTGATATCCTTAGGGAGCACATACTTTGACGTGGGTTTAGGCCTCAATATCATGTTTGGGCTTGGCATGGTGAGAAGGGAGTTTACAAAGAGAACAGTGTTGTTGAGGACGTCAATAATGTGGCCGATGTCAATGAGGATGTAGTAGATCATGTTGATGGGTATGAGACAGATGAAGAGAATGTCGATGAGGATGTGGATCGTGTTGATGAGATGCTGGAGGGAGTCGAGGATGAGTTAGGAAAACGTCCTCGTGTTTTTGACTTGTTGACAGAGGCTTCTCAAAAGCCTTTGTACCCTGGATGTACAAAGTTCACCAAACTAACAACAGTGTTGACAATTTTCAACATTAAGTCAAAGTTCAATTGGAGTGACGCTAGTTTCACAATGTTATTAGAAGCGTTAGGTGAGATGCTTACTGAGGGAAATGAAGTTCCAAAGTCGACATATTATGCCTGTAACACCCCGGCCCCTCGGACCGCTGGTGACTACTCTTGGAGACTGTAGACTAGCCCCACAAACCAACACAAGTCTTTCCAACGCACTTTGGCCTCACTCGTGCACACCAAAAACTTCTCAGGAGGTCACCCATCCTTAGATTGCTCTCCACCAAGCACGCTTAACTGTGGAGTTCTTAGCAAATGAGCTCCCTAGAAAAGAAGATGCACCTTGTTGATATAAGTAGTCTATCAATTCTTTTTCAAGCTAAATTTGGGGTATTACAATGCAAAAAAGCTCATGTGTCCTTTCGGCTTAGAGTACATGAAGATTCATGCGTGTCCGAAAGATTGTGTGTTGTATCGGAATGAAAACGAGAACTTAGAAGAGTGTCCTAGGTGTGGGTTATAGCGCTACAAGCGTAAAGGGGCTCGGGATGCTAAAGGGCCCCCGGCTAAGGTATTGTGGTATTTTCCAATAATACCTAGATTCAAGCGCTTGTTTTCTGTAAAGAAAGATGCGTTAAATTTGAGGTGGCATGCAGATAGGGAGAAGAAAGGTCACTTTCTCACACATCCATCTGATTCTCCGGAGTGGAAGAGTATTGATAGGTTGCATAAGAGTTTTGGGGATGAGGTTCGTAATTTAAGGCTCGGACTGTGTACGGATGGAATGAACCCATTCAGCAATCTTAGTTCTCAACATAGTACTTGGCCAGTACTTTTATTGATCTATAATTTGCCACCTTGGTTGTGTATGAAGCGTAAGTACATTATGTTTTCGCTTCTTATCTCGGGTCCTAAACAATCTGACAATGACATAGATGTATATCTTGCACCTCTCGTTGAGGATTTGAGAAAGATGTGAGATGAAGACGTTTCAGTGTTTGATGCATATGCTAATGAGGAGTTCACCTTGCGTGCAATGCTTTTATGCACCGTTAATTGATTTTCCGGCATATGGCAACTTATCGGGGTATAAGAACAAAGGGAAGAAAGCATGCCCAATATGTATCGATGACATGGAATCCACGTGGATTCCTAAGTGCAAACACGTATTCATGCACCATCGAAAGTTCCTTCCACGAGATCATCAATATCGTAAGAAGAAGAAGATGTTCAACAGGGACGTTGAGGGCCGTGTAGCTCGTTGACCGTTGAACGGTTATGAGGTCTATGAACAGGTTAAGGGAGTTGAGACTGTATTTGGTAAAATAGGGCAAGTGCAAGGGGGTGAAGACCGATTATGGAAGAAAGAATCAATCTTTTGGAAGCTTCCATGTTGGAACAGGTTAGGCATTGTCTTGACGTTATGGATATATAGAAAAATGTATGCGATGCCATACTCGGGACTCTCATGAACATTCCGGGTAAGACAAAGGATGTTAGGGCCGTGCGAGATAGGTTTTAATGTAAGGGTCTTCGTCCGAAGTTGTGGGCAAATGTTTAGGTGAGTAAGAAAAGAAATAGAGCTGATGAAGTTGGTGGCAGTAAGAAGAAGATGAGTAATGACAAAGTTTATTTGCCTCCAGCTTGCTACACATTGTCCAAAGCAGAGAAGCGGACATTTTGTGAGTGTTTGTATGGCATTAAGGTTCCGTCTGGGTACTCATCCAACATGAAGAGATTTGTGAGCCTAAATGGTGAGCTGAAGTTGGGAAGCATGAAATCTCACGATTGCCATGTAATGATGCAAGTGCTCTTACCAATTGCAATCCGTGGAATACTGCCAAAACATGTGAAATATGCTATTATCGAGCTATGTTCGTTCTTCAACACAATTTGTAGTAAAGTTCTTGATCCCTTTAAACTTGATGCACTTCAACTCGACGTGATTGTAACTTTATGCAAGTTTGAGATGTATTTTCCACCTCCTTTCTTTGACATAATGGTTCAACTTATTGTCCATCTCGTTCGTGAGATCAAGCTTTTGGGTCAAGTTTTTTTAAGGTGGTGTTATCCTTTTGAAAGACACATGGGTGTTTTAAAAAACAAGGTGAGGAATCCAGCACAATCCGAGGGGAGTATGATTCAAGGCACTGTGAGCGATGAGATTAGTAACTTTATAGCCGTGTATTTGGCCATGGCAAAGCCTATTGGACTTCCCACCTCTAGACATGAAGGAAGGCTTGAGCGAAAAGGAACAATTGGCTCCAAATCGGTCACACCTCCTCGAGACATATGGTATATATTTTTGTTGTGTTGAAGTGGTTAGAATTGTAAATCATAGTCATATGCTAGAAATTACGTGTTAAGTTGCGATTTTATGCTTCTTTGGCACTTTCGCGCATAAAGTAGCTCAAGCTTAGTTTGTTTTGCACGAAACTTGGCACACAACACTATTTGGTATATATTATTGTGCTGAAGTGGTTAGAATTGTAAATCATAGTCATATTCTAGAAATTACGTGTTAAGTTGCGATTTTAAAGGTTTTTAAGCGTCTTTGGCACTTTTGCGTATAAAGTGAGAATTCTTATTAATCATAAAAATGAATCCATATACATTAGAGACAACCTCTATTTATAGGTTTCTAGCTAGCTAACGGCTATAAACATAACGTGCTATACAATATGCCTCTTAAAACAAAAATTAAAAACCTGAATACTTGGGCACTGATCAACACTGATCAGTGACTGGCCCACCTTGCGCTCGTATCCTAGTGAGCTGTGTGCACCACATTCATGGTTCTTTGGCTTTGATGGCTTGGTCCATGTATGGAGATCACGTTTCCATGGTAGTTTGGCTCCAGGTATCCTTAGTTAAGGCTCAAACCACGCGGCAAGGTAGGCTGGTCAGCGGGTAGGGTGCTGTCCTTAAACTGCCCTTTTTGTTGTTTCTTGGTTTGGTATTGTTAGCTCAAACTTGGTTTGTTTTGCACGAAACTTGGCACACAAAACTATTTGGTATATATTATTGTGTTGAAGTGGTTAGAATTGAATATCATAGTCATATGCTAGAAATTATGTGTTAAGTTATTTTATGCGTTTTTAAGCGTTTTTGCCACTTTTGCGCATAAAGTAGCTTAAACTTGGTTTGATTTGCACGAAACTTGGCACACTACATTATTTGGTATATATTATTGTGTTAAAGTGGTTAGAATTGAAAATCATTGTCATATGCTAGAAATTACGTGTTAAGTTGCGATTTTATGCGTTTTTAAGCGTTTTTGCCACTTTTGCGCATAAAGTAGCTCAAACTTGGTTTGATTTGCACGAAACTTGACACACAAAATTATTTGGTATGTATTCTTTTGTTGAAGTGGTTAGAATTGAAAATCATTGTCATATTCTAGAAACTACGTGTTAAGTTGCGATTTTAAGGGTTTTTAAGCGTTTTTGGCACTTTAGCGCATAAAGTACCTCAAACTTGGTTTGTTTTGCACGAAACTTGGCACACAACACTAGTTGATATATATTATTGTGTTGAAGTGGTTAGAATTGAAAATCATAGTCATATGCTAGAAATTACGTGTTAAGTTGCGATTTTAAGGGTTTTTAAGCGTTTTTGGCACTAACATCTATTTTCTCTTAGTGCTTTCAACAACCTTCTACTTCCGTTGATTGCGACTACTAAACGCTGATGTACATGGATGATATTATAAGTATTTGTAGATGCCGTAAGTATTTGGAGTCAAAAATATAAATGCCCTAAGTATTTGTTACGTTCTTAAATTATTATTATTAGTAAAATCTAATGTTTATTAATCTTTTAATTTTATATTATATTATAGGTTTTATACGACATTCCGAGGGAAACAAGCCCTCTGAGAAGTGGAGAGATGCGCAAATTAAAAGACAAGATTGCCGCATATCTTGCTAATTTTTGTCCTTGATAAATTGTAATTAGTATAGATTTTTTAGAACTTTAGTGTATATTATATATATATGTACGTACATAATATTATACTATATATACGATCGAGAGTTTATTATTACAAAGAGATTATTGGTGATTATTTGTGATAATCTTTGGATTATTGGATTAATCATTGTTTTTACATTGTACATTATTATTGGATTATTATTAGTATAAAACGAAAAAGAAAAAAAAATACCAACTATTTACTTCGGTCAACCCAAAATCGCAGCAAATAAAGAAGAGTATTTGCTACGGTCAGCCCCAAAACCGCAGCAAATAATCTTACCTATTTGCTGCGGTTTTGGGGCTGACCGCAGCAAATACTCTTCTTTATTTGCTGCGATTTTGGGTTGACCGCAGCAAATAATGCCCTTTTTTGCTGCGGTTTAAAACCGCAGCATTTAAAATAGGCCATTTGCTGCTATCACTATTG
>NC_080049.1:8104858-8114858 GCF_026212465.1 Amaranthus tricolor | reverse complement strand
TTAATATTAATAAGACTTTTAATCAAATAAATACTTCTTCTATTTGATTTATTTGTCTTATTTGATTTTTAACACTATTTATCAATCACTTTTATTATGTGATTTGTTCTATAAATTACAACATAGTCATGTGAAATCTTGTTTAATTCGTCTTATTGTAAATTTTATTAATATGAACTTTTTATAATTTTTACTCAAGCATGATTAGAGATATTTAAGATTGAAAACGTGCATTAGTAAATGTGCCAAAACCAAATGATAAAAGAGAGAATAGGAGGAAGGTACTATTTATCACAAACTATACATCATAAAACAAAAATCAAACAGTAGGAAGAACAACCCAAAAGATCTTCCTACAAACAGGGCAACTCTGTTTTTTCATAAACCATTGATCAATACAATCAGAATGAAACACATGATCACATTCAGGAAGAACTTTACACATCTCATCATCTTCATAACCTTCTCTTAAGCAAATTGAACACCCACTTCCTCGAATCGAGTCTGGATCTCGACCCTTAGACAATTCCATGAATTTCATAGCTGGTATAAGATCAATCAATTTCAAACCATGGTTTTCTTCATGATTTTCGGTGATATGATCTTCATCTTGTTGATGTAGCAATGCAACATCTAAATGATGATGATTCAGGGATTCAATGTCTGTGTTTTGGGTTTTAGTTTTGCAGATGTAAACAATGAAAGTGGTGGCAAAAAGAATGATGTTTAAAAGTAAGCCAACTCCTGCAATGTAGAAAAACTCACTCTTGTCAAAGCTAGACATTTTTATTTGTGTTTTTGTGATAACAGAAACTAATTCTGATTCTAACCAGCTATTGGGTTTATTAATAATAATGTTTATCCTTATGAGAATTCATTCAAATTATTTTAGGTGAAATTTAATAAAAGGTGAAATTAAATTGAAAAATAAGACAAAAACAAGTGTATGAAAGAAATGAATAGTTAAAATGGAGAAAGATAATAAGTTTATTGATAAAATTTAAAGAAAAAAGTAGAATTTTTGCTAAAAAAAATATAAAATAAATTAAAATGAAAAGAGACGTAAATTTGCAATATAATATATTTTGGTAGTGCATTAATTGGGATTCTTGTAATGATGTAATTGGTGCATGATCAATTAAAAATGTACTATAATATTAAGTGGAGTAATAATCATTGATACAATGAACTTTTAAATATTAGAATTAATGTGTAAAATAATCAATCATGTTGATGAGGTGGATAGGGAATCTAAATATACTTTACTTGTATTATGTCTCTTTCTCTTAGTATTTGCGACATTTGATTAACAAAATTCTTATAAAGAAATAATTAAAGAGGATAAATTATAATATTTGTTTCAAAAATAAAAAATAGTTTTTTAATTGAGGAAGTTCAACAGGATCTAATTGGTTTGAGTTTTTTATGATTTATAAATGGTTAGTTACATATTTAAATATTATTGCTATCAAATTACTACTAACTCGTGATTTAATTCATTATTAGTTCAAGTTATTTAAGTTGGTTTTAAAGTTTCACATAGTAAGAGTTTCGAGTCTAAGTATCAATTTAATGGTTAAAATGACATTCAAAGAATTTGTCAATTTTCTCTCCACCTTTGCACGCACCTCGTCTGTCAATTATGTTGATACAGTAAATAGTACTCCCTCCTATTTAGCTTATGTGTCTCATTTCCTTTTATGGTTAAGTCACCTTAATTGTCCCATTTCTATTTTTGGTATGGGTTTTTGATTTTTATGCCCTTAATAGCTTTATCCTATTTTCAATTATACCCTCCATTACCCATACTAATTTTCCTCCCTTACATTAAAAACTCATAATACTACTCTCTTTCCTACCCTTAGGGTCCTACTTTTGACTCTCCTTAAAATTCGTGAAAAGTCAAATGAGACTCTTAAGGTGAATAGGAGGGAGTATTAAACTAATCTCTATTTCAAAGTTACATCAGATTAAAAGACCACCTCAAAAGAAGTTATATCAAACAACAATGTGATAGAGGGAACATTCAATGTCAAATCTCCTTTATAATAATCGGTGCAATGGCATGATCTATATAGAATTTTATTTGATTAAAGTTGTAATGGATTTGATCAAATGTTACTAGTTGTCATATGACATTTTTATCAATGAATTATTAGGCTCTTTTCAAAAAAAAAGACATTAAACTTGATTTTGAACCTATTCAAAACACCTGACCTAAAATTAATCCGATGGCCCAAGGCAAAGTACAGTCGATTTGCACAACTCCATCTGCATCATTATTTATTTACTTTTCAATCATACTATACTTCACTCTACCTCTGTAGGAAGTAAAGTAATGTAATGTGTACACCTAGACCTGGTACATTGCTTTATCAAAGATTCCATTGAAGACTGCTCTAAGCTAATATTTACAACAATTAGATTCTAAATCATTAACAATTAATATCAAAATATCACAGGGGTTAACATCATCAGAGCACGTCTGGTTAAAAGGGGGCAGAGGGTGCTCGAGTGTGCCAACGCCATGAATGATAGCTTTCCACAGTATTGTAAAAGAAGAAACGATTCTAGTGATGAATATGGCCGTGAAATTTTTTCTCACTTGCCTTTTTCTATGTACATGCTAAACAACAATCTGTGAGGGTTGAATCTTCAGCAATTTCTGCTGTATTTTAATGAACATCTGCGTTTTCCAAGTCTTCTTGTAGTAAAGTCGGCTCCTAAATGATCAATTGATTCATTTCCTGTAATGCAAGATCGCATATATGAAGCAATACCAAAGAAACCCAGAAATATCTGATACAGTTGAGCCAAGACTACAAAATTTATGGTTGAAGACCAACGTAAATTCATCTTTTACAGCTTTTGAGCCGTAAATAAGGTCCATAACATGACCATAAACAAGTTTGTTGCTCATAATTATCAGTTCATCACTTAGCTTAATTGGATTAGTGTGTTGCTGGTTTGTGTAGATAAATTCTGAACGAGTAATCAGGGTCAATTGGACAACTGCATCATGACACAAACTCAAACCACTCAACAGAATCTCATTGGCTTAGCCCTATAATTTTTGCTGCCAATGATGGGTTAGTTTCTACTGCATCACTCATGCTAGGAATGGGTGCATTAAGTCAAGACATTAATGCCATGATCCTAACTGGGTTTCTGTGCCTGCTATTCACGTCATTTACCAAGGGTCTTGGTCAGTTTACTTCATTGTCAGTGTCTCACAAAGTTCACAAAAATAACCATCCTATCAAACGAGCGAGTCTCATCCGCTCCTCGTCCTATGTTTCCCTTGACGTTGAATCAGATTCTTATTCTTCCGTCAATGACACATCGTCTATTCATTTCTCTCATACCCAAAAAACTCTCACTTCCGTGTTGAAGGAGAAAGACCTTGAATCTCTTTTGAACCTTGGTGGTGTAAAGCATATTGCATCAAACTTGTGCATCGATGACACACTTGGTTTAAGTAGCATCGACACTCATGGTCTTATGCTTCGTAAGGCTTTTTATGGGTCCAATGTTTACCAAAGACCATCTAAAAGAACCTTCATTAGTTTCAACATTGAAGCTTTTAAAGATAGTTTAGGTTTAAGTTTATATCTCTGAGATTAAGTGTAAATGGTACCTCTATAAGCTGTTGTGGTTGCTGATCTTGAGCTGCTGCATTTGACTGAGTTTGTATGTACGGTTGGGACATTCTATAATAGAGGTCCTTCAATTCTATCCTTCCATAAGAAGTTTGATGGGTTCCTCGTGGCTCAGCACCAGCACCACACATTTCAGCTACACGGGAGTACAGCACATCAAACTAAAGCAATTGAAGCATATAAAGCATAGCAGTGCCGCAATGAAGGAACAAATGCCAACCTGACAATTCAAGATATAAGGTATAGCTCTGATTATCGTGAGCAACCATGTGCAGGTGACCTGTAATTTCTTGTCCAGCCATGACATATAAAGGTTTTGCAAGAAGACAACGTAATTTGAACCAGTATATAGTCGGATAACCAGTTGCAGTGATGAGCAACCTTGGGACCGAACTGTGCAAGGAAGTCATAATAAATCAAAATTCAGAACACATAGAATAGCATTAAATGCTAGACTGGTTCCAAAAATAGTTGGCTACCTTTCATCAAACAAAACATCAAACCAACAAGCTAATCCATGCACTTTTTTATCCACTTTAGCTGTAAATTTTAATGGAATTTCAATATCATATAATTGCTCCTCCTGCGAATACTCTCAAAAGTCATTGTCAATAATCTAGAATACTCTGTACAAAATAGCCTTGTATACACCTCAGCTGTAAATTTTAATGGAATGTCAAGTGACAACCAGACTCTGTACAACATAATTCAAAAATTAACAAAGAGCTCTAAAATACTATAACACTGACTACACAAAACTCCTTTTTTCTCATCAAAGCAACCTTTGGCTTCTATATGAAGTAGAAAAAGGACGATAGTGAAAATTTTCTTTTAGTACAAAATGATTTATGATTGAATTTACCAAAATGATTACCAAGCCAGACTCTACAAAATGAGAGAAGAGAAGCTAAATCAAGTAAACTTCCTATTGTGCAATTTTTTTCTGAAAAGAACATTCCTATCTAATAATGCCCTTACATAGCAAATTGAAGATAACATGACCTACCAAAGATACATGCTCTACCCCACAATTTTCCCATCACCAAACTGCTAGGATAAAGCAGATGATCAGGAATCCTATCAAGAAAAAGTCAGAACCTTTCCACAAATTCTAACTGAAAGTCAATCACTTACTCCATTCATATTCTAGAACAAAGTCCAAACCTCTTGAAGTTGAAGATCAAATAAGGGAAAGGGGAGATATGCAAAGCCTCAAACCTCAAGAAACCCACTTAGAGACAATGTGAGACACCCTCTAGTTCATTTCCACCTAAAGTAAAAAGCTCAACCTAAAACCTTTGGCCAACAAAAACTCTAATTAACTGTTGTAAGTATAGATTAAAAAAATTTCATTATAAAAGCTTCACAATATCAAGAAAATTTGCTAACATTAAACTTTTACGAAACCCTCCGGGCTCTAAGAGAGAATACAACATGATGACAAGAAAAGGTGACCTAGGAAAATCAACCAAAAAACTGCTCTTTTATTTACATTATGCATTGAAGGTAAAGCTTAGAGCATATATAATCTCAAATAGTGTAATTGGAAAATTTGCATCCCATAACATAAGCTAGAGGTGTGTAAGATAACAATTCCTATATTATACTGATGTTATTACATTGGATATATTTTAAGTCATATTTATAACATCTTTTAACCGCATATGTCATGTTACCCTCCAGAGGTAGAGATAGATAAAATTGCATTGAATTGCATAACAAAATCCAACTGCAGGAAAAGTCCTCTATTCTGAAAATGAACAAACTTTTAAAAGAGAAATATATAAAAAAAAATTACATGTGAATCAGTCAATGACAATGTAAAACAGAACCTTAATGGAAGTTAAATCTAAAACATGACATATAGCGGGTGCCACAAGAAGCTTTGGGTCAAAAGTATCTACGACAGGCTGCAAAACAGCAACAATACAAACCGTTATTAAAAAACAATATGGACCAATAATCACAAGATTAGCATGCATACAGATAAATAATTACACTATAAAGAACCCAACAAAGCAATATGGAGTAGGAAAACAAGTGACAAATATTTATTTCAGTTTTTTTACATACCATCATAAAGCATAAAGTTCAGTGTAGCAGCTATGACAATATATCATATGCACAAAGAAGTAATCGCGAATGTAGTGATGATTGCGCTTACGGTCGCAATATTGTGAACGGCACCTTGAGGTGTTTAGGTTTGTTTCGCGAATATCATAATTTGAATTGTTAACTTGAAAAAAAATATTTTTATCATAGTGACTCAACTTTATTAATGGGAAACTTGTCAAAACTAAAGCACAGGTTTGGGATGAGAAATCCCTAAAAATAAGCTAATAGTCTACACTAGAATCCCCTAATTACTCCTATAAGAGTAGCGTGCTTAAAAAGACATTTGCTTTTGCCCATAGAGACGCTAAGAACTTAGCTTTTCTAATTAATGATTTCCAACGGAAGGGAACAATCATTAAAAATTCGTCTAAAACCAAAGCATTACATAACAGCTTCATCTCCATAAATTTTTGAGCTCCCTCTTATTTCCAAAGCTCGGGTGATTAAAGAATAGAAAATCCCCAATCCTCCTCAGAGCTACCCAAAGATCTCCACTTATCTGAAAAAGTCTACCCCATAGTTCTCACGTGAAATTACAATGCAAAAAGAAATGATCATCATCCTCTCCATCAACCAAGCACATTACACATTGATGCGGACTCAAAGCTTAATCATGTTTTCAAATTTAGAGATTTGGAGATTCTCCATAGTATTGAGTTTCCCTAATACAATCAACCACACAAAAGCTCTAATCTTATAAAACTTATGAAAAAGATAATAATATGTTAGGATACAACTTATTAATAGTTGCTACTCCATGATTTTAAATCACGGGTTACGTACCAAGGTTTTGCAGAACGTTAAGCTCAAAATTCATTTTAAAGCGGTCGTTATGTAACATACAACCTTATTTTTATTCTATTATGTGTGATGTGAGAGTCCTAATAGAAATGTCACAAAGGTAATTCATAACATTAAAACCGTTTACAACGATTTAAATGGTGGGTATGGTGTCTAATTTGTCGTAGTTTGGCTAGGGGAAATCACATGTCAAGGTTCATGGTAATGCTTGTCCAATCCCAAACTTATTTCTCTTTCTTCAATTCCTTACCACCTATCATCACTTAAGAAACCGGCAATAGGTGTTTATTAAAATCTGTGAGAAAAAAAAAAGCATGTTTAAGGAGGAAGCTCCTAGCATAAAACGACATGGTGCTTTTCATGGATATAACCTTTTTGACAAAAATAATGAAATTTGAGAAATATCTCATGCTCCTTATGAGCCTTTCTTGGTGAAGAGTTTAACCCTTTATGGATTCCCATCAACCATTCTTACCATGAATTGAAATGTAGATCTTGATTTGAGTGATTTTGCTATCAAGTACTATCGTTAAAAGATCATGTTCTTTAATTATAACCTCGTAAACTAACTTTTTTAGTTCTATTCACTTATTGTAACTCAAGCAAGTGTCCAATAGCTTTGCTTTTTCAAGCTAATTCAAGCAAGAAAGAGAAAAAGATGAAGAAAGATTGACAAAAACATCTCTTGTAATTGAAAACATTTGACCTGACAAATCACAAAATTTTAAGATCCGATATATCAATAATAAATAAGATTAATAAATAGATGTGTGGCCTATGCCACAAGCTGATTTGAAAATTTTAATATATTATCCTCCGATTTTTAATAGCTACCCCAAAAAGCTCTCACATAAAAAGTTGAAATTTAGCTATAATAAAAAACAGGAGTAGTACATGAACGTTTTCAATAAATAAAATTTAGTTTTTAAAAATAAACATGATGCAAAGATAAGCTATGATTTTTAATCTTAAATAAGCTCCATTTTACATGATTCCAAATGCATGTATATCACATAAATATTCTTGGTAATCCTTAATCATAGGAGACATTTGGATCTAAAAGAAATGCCAGGAATCAAATCTTGGGTGAATTTATTGGGAATTATGTGTAATAATATATGATTAGATACATAGAAACCTAGTAGCCTCACTCTGTAACCCTCAGAACTTCCATCCCATATTGCTATCAAAATGCAACCCAAACCGCTCAAAGTGTCATCTCGATTGTGCAAACCTTCAACCAATATTACTAAAGGTTTTCTAGCAGTGTAAAATATCATGCATCGAAGTTGTATAGTAATTTTTTTAGCTTATCACAACCGAAATACAAGCCAAAACAACCACGAAACCGTCCACATTAACCACAAAAGTTTTCACGCCAACCCATCCAATATTTTGCACTCTGTTCTCTAGCCTCAATTTAAAAATTAAAGGAAAGAGAAGGAGGAAATTGAAGAGATAAAGCCTTCAAAATCAAAGTAGTATGCTTAAAAACTATATTGGAGCACAAAAATCAAAATTGTTTTCTTTTGTTTCATAATTTATGTTCAATATATAATGAATCTCATTCCCATTCATTCTCGAGTCACTCCAACATATAATCACATTATCAACCCTGATTTCAAAATCAAAGTAGTATGCTTAAAAACTAAACCAAGTTTTCATATCAAGAACCATTTTTTGCATTCTTTTGCTTTGTCTTTGTTTTAGTTTTTACTTCTTTTGTTAACTCAATACTATGTTATCGACTTATAGAGTTATCATATAACTTTATGTGATAAAGTAATGCTTTAACTTCTAAGTATTAAACTCCCAATTCCTAGGAACAGAATCAATCATAGGTTAGAAATGCATTGTGCAAACATGCACAATATACAATCTTATGATGGTAGATTCAAGATTTGGTAATCAACTGTAATAAAATGGATTTGAGGCCATGTTATTGGACTTTGTCTCACATTGGTCATATAGGTAACTGATGTGGTGTTTATAGAGTAAAATGGGCTCTCCTAACTACTAGGCTAGTCTTTTAGGTGAATTCTTGTTTGTTCTATAGCATGTTTAGGTAGGTCAAAGTAAAAATAATTACCCATTACCTGTGAGAAGTAACCCTGGCATACTGATTCATACAGAGAGGTCAAATCCACACCAAAATAATTTTCCTGCCGCCAGAAGAGTGCCTGAAAAAGTACAAAATCAAGTTCATGTTTAGCTCATGCATAAACAAGGTACAAGAAGTCAAGAAAAACCAAAAGAAATGCCATCAAGAAAACCCGAATTGCATATACCAAAATCTTGATCCACACTAAACAATAATGCCAATGCCAAAATCTTGACCCACACTAAGCAAAAAATCCATCAAGAAAAACACGAATTTCTTAATCTGAAGTCCCAAAATAATTCATATGTCCTTTTTCAGACCTATTGTTGTCACCAGTGGGCAAATTTTTTAGATGATACTAGCAACAGGAAATCACTTATCCAAATTAAACCTAGTACCACACAGTTTTCACCTATGATTATGAAGGAACAAAAGCAAAGGAGTTTTATTTAACATAGTAATGCAGTAAGGCCTCAAGCCAGCAATCAGAAGTCCCTTCTTAAGATAAACTAAGATTGCACGGATTAGAGAACACAATCAAGTTGGAATCCTGAAAATTTGCATAAGCAAGAGCAATAACTAAGCACAAAACTCAAAGCTCCAGAGGATGCTCTAATAAGTAAACATAATGTACATTGATGAGTGTAAGCCCAGAATATAGGAGAGAACAAACATAAATGGACTATGGACACAAGTTATTCACTCATACAACTATCAAATGACCTGAGAATATTACAAAGGCTGCCCATAAAAATCAATAACACAATGATTACTAACTCTATCATCAAAGAGATATGGAAAAGATGACTATATAACATATAATTAGAATCTCAATGAAAAAGAAAACACCCCAATTCAAACGAGAACACTTGGAGTTTAATAGGTCTGATAAGAAATGGATCCATTGCAAGCCCTATGGCCTTACCTAACACCCACTTTCACCCATTGTTTCTAGACCCAACAAAAACCCAAACCCACACACATTCAATCCAAAAGTGATTCAACATCTCGTATGAATCCCGGATAAGCACACAAAACCAAACTTGTGATTGACCTGATATTAACCAACAACCCGATTTAACCAAATATCAATCCAACCCTCATCAAACGTCATCCCGAACAACAATGGAGCCAAACTCCAAACTGAATTGCAGAAGATTTGTTATTGAGTGACTGAAATGCAACCCACACTGGTAGATGATCCAACATAATTACATAGTACAAAAAACAATTTTAGACTCAAGTTCAATCAAATAGAATTTCAGATAACTGAAATTTGTAAGGCAACATACTCCTAAGAGAACGAAAACATGTCCAATAATAA
>NC_080049.1:8079858-8099858 GCF_026212465.1 Amaranthus tricolor | reverse complement strand
TATCTTTCTCTCTTATAGTCTTATTACATGATTTATAGTTTTCATTTTTATTTATATGATTTGTAAATATTTTAATTATATGATGAATTGTTGACACTAAAAAACTTTTAATGATCCTTTTAGAATGTAACTTTGACATTGCAATCATTTTCTACTTTACATTATCAACTACAAAATTTACTATCAGAGATAATAAGTTACCCATCGGCTCGGAAATAAGAATATCAGCTTTCTCTGGCAGCTCCACTTCTTCAACCTTGCCTTTTACAACCTGGAAGCATCAACATTTTTTAACTTGGGGTGATTTCTGAGAAAACCCTACAAAACTTGAAGAAAAACACTAAAATATATTACCGTTATTCGATCAGACAAAGAGGGATTTCCAGCAATAAGCTTAAGTGCATATTCAGACATTTCAGAAGCTTCTACAGCATACACATGTTTTGCACCAGCCTAGATCGAAAACATTGATGGAGAAGAACATAGATTATGATAAACCCACTGCACGAAATTAGCCAAAAGGGCTACAAAATATACATTCATAACTAACTAATTAACCAATCAAATCAATATCCAAAATTCACCCGAGCAGCAAACAGTGAGAGGATACCACTACCGGCTCCAACATCAACCACTACTTTTCCAGCAAAAGCCACACAGTTCTCCATGATGGCAGCATGATAGGATCCTGCAAAAAGAAGAAAAAACGAATCATGTCAGTTGAAACCTTACCAAATCTACATAACAATTGCTTCATTTTTCTTGAAATCTTTTTAGACAATTCGGAAAATGAAAGGAATCCTTGATTTTCATAACATTGAGATATAGAACTGGTCAAAATTTTAAGAAATGTAAAATGTAACACAATGTTGTATGCTGAAACAAAGCAAGCAACAAGATCATAGCAATATAACCTGTCCTCAAATACTCCTGCAACATATTTTGATGATGCAATAGCTGAGTGTAATGTAGAAAATATGTTCTTGCAGGAGATGCCTCTGTCTTGGAGTCGGATTTGCTTGTAGTAACAGAAACTACCCCACTTTGTAATTCCGATTCTGAAAGAGAAACAAATAGTTAGCATATATCCTTACTTCAAATCGAAGAATAAAAAACAAATAATTAAAAATTGCTTACTGACATCCGACTCCCATTCTATGTACTAGTCTACAACTAAACAACTTACTTTGAGTTATCATCTACATATGATTTCCTTCTATATTCATTATGTTCTTGTAAATCTCGATTCTTAATATTATTTTTCACACTTGTTTATCCAAACCATCTACAGTTTACCTCTCTCTCTCTCTTCAAAGGTCAACAGTGTTCTAACCCTCCACTTTTCTAAATGCTACATTTTTCAGTGTTTTATGCATATCTAAACATTTGGATATCCTTATTTTGATTCTTTGATCCATTAATAATCACTCATCCACATTAACATATGCATTTTAGCTACGCCATCTTCTTTGACATCCCAACATTCTAATTCATAAAGCAGTGTTGATCTAATGGCACTCCACAAGAACTTTCCCTTTAAACTTAGTGGCACACCTTAGTCACATAATTTTTCACTGCAAGCTTTCTATTTAAGTCATGCGTACTCAGTTCTATGCTTATTCGTGAAAATAGTTGAAGTACTGAAACACAAACGTGGAACGACATACTTCGTATCTAAATTTAAAAAAGCTATGTTATATTGTGATCCTACGTGCTAAAATGAAACTCCATATACTTTTTTTCACTTAAATCAAACTCGTTTGGTAATAACTTATCAGGTTTGTTTGCATATGTTTATCTTACCTTGACAATGTCTCGGGAACGAAACAAGAGTTGTTGGATATTTAGTGTATCCACAAATTAATTTGGAAGTATAATAAATTACTTATATCTCAAAATTTCATTCACTAACATAGGATAAGAAAGTAGTCGCGAGGTGTGTATATTCATACAAGGTGTGAGAAAAATGCAGAAACAAAAGCTTTTGGAGAGAACTTGGTCGCACTTAGAGATGTTTTGTCGCACCCAGTGACAAAAAGGCTTGCAAGGTGTGAGATTGGTCACGAGGTGCAAAACTTTAGTTTGCAAGGGGCAACTGTTTGCACAAGGTGTGACAAGCTATTGTTTCGTGATTTCATGATTTCTTGCAATGTTTCGTTGATTATTGCTCAATGTACATAAATGGTTGTTATTCATCTTGGACACTTAAATGCCATGGAAAGGCATCTTTGTAGTGTTGTGTTTAAATCAATCAAAGTGTTAATTGCAGAAACAAGTTGATGAATTAATGTCCATTGACTTCTGAATCTATCAATTAGAGACATAACCATGAATTCAGATATAATTTTTTTCTCACATTTTCTTTGTTTCATAAGATCAAAACTCACATATTTATGATTTTTTGATCAACTATCATAAAAATTTTGAATTTCCAAGTTCTCTAATTATTCTTCTATCTTACAACTTTTCCTAGTGCTTGGAATGGTTGTGTCCTTGATTTTGTTCTCATTATAATTTTCCAGATTTTATAACTCAAGCATTGTGTGGGGAAAATATTGTAACATGAAATGTTCATAGAATGCCTTAAGAAATATTCAGAATAAATTTGACACTCTTACTATCTTAAATTAGTATTTTGTCTTTTATAATTCATAAGCATTGTGTGGGGAAAATATTGTAACATGAAAAGTTCTTACAACGACTTAAAGAAATATTCAGAATAAACTTGTATATCTGATCAACTATCATGAAAGTTCACTAAACCTCTCTATATATACATGCCTAAATCATCTTAAATGATTTTCTTTCATCTTTTCCTCAATATTTACAACTCCTAGACTCTTTCGTATATATTTGTTTCAAATTGTTCTTCACGATATGCCTACTTATTCATCAAAACATTCGCATTTCCACTACTCCCATCTTCCTACTATGATCCTTTCTAAAAGTAAAACATTTTGATTTATGTAATAGCAATGGTCTGAACTCTAATGGTCATTAGATAAAACTTGCCCTTTAGATTTAAGGGCAAATCTCAATTACATAATATTTCCGCATTTGCTCTCCATTTTTCCCCCACATTTAATTATAGGGTCACATCTTATTAGATGTCCCCACTACTGTGAAATATGAACCCAAGGTTTTTGAAGCATCCATTTGGAGTTATTTCTTTTTCTTTAAACTTTATAGTGTCTCTCTTTATCTCTTTTGTGCTAGAGTTCCACACTTACAGTCAATGTACTTTGTTTTATTCCGATTTAATTTGAAACCTCGTGACTCCAACTCTTGTCTTCATCAGTTTAACTTAACATTTACTTGTGATTGGAAAATCCTCAAGATGTCCTAGCATTTGTCTTTCATTCTTGATACATATCTTACACCATATTTATGCATTTCTAGAGAATATCATTCTTTGTTATTTCCCACCAAAGTATTTCTCTTGGTACCTTGTCGTATGTTTTTTCCAAGTCAATAAAAACCACATTAAAGTTTTTTTTTAGCACTATAGCACACCATCTATTTCCTCCGAATACTTTAAATACCACAATCTACATAGCTTCCTTTTTCTTGCAAGTCTTTTAGCCTCTAAATCACTTTATCTCTTGCATGCAAGAAATATGGATCTGGCCTGGCCTTTCTTATAATTACCTTGATTTTAATTATAGTTTTTTTTGGGTGTCTCCATGAGTAAAATCTAGTGATACTTATATACAAAGCTTAAAATGAACATAACTTAACAGATTCAAAAAAAACTAAAAAGTCCATAATATGAATGATTGAAGCAATGCGAAAGTCTAAGCTCCATAGCAGCGAGCCAGCAACCCAAAAATGTATCAAAATAAGCATAATCTATCAAAAAGTAGCATTTCTATATCCCATTATTTGTAAATATTGGCCATATTTTGTTCAAGAAGGTGAATAAAGAAAACAAACCTGCCATGGAAGAATCAAAATTGTAGGTGATATAGTGTTTATTTCAAGAAAACTAATTGCCAGGTTCGTAGACCAAGATCAAGAACAAGTTTTAGGGTTTTACTTTTGAGAATCGCGATCCTTTACTGCTACTTTGCATTTAACAATTTGTATTCCTTACATCTAAAATCACATCAGTCTTTTATAGTTTGTGATTCCGTCAGTTGGTTTTTTGAACTCGACTCTTGTTTTGAATTTATATAACCATATTTTTCATTACTTCACTATTTTTTTCATAAATTTCCAATTGCACTTCTTTGTTTTCAAAAATATATACTCCTAAAATCTCAGAAAAAAAAAATTTACTTCTATATTAATTTTGTTTTAATTAGGTTGAGCTTAATGTAGATACAAATCTAAAATGTCAATCGAATTAATTTTAATTTAATTATAAAAACTAAAAAAAATTAATATCACCTAAATGAATGTACGTTCATCGTTGACAAAGCTAAAATCGATCAATTAAGTTAGATCTATTTAAAAAATGAAATAAAATATTAATTTTTTTTAATTAATGTAATTGCAATATAGGCACAAATCTAAAAATGTCAATTGATTTAATTTTGAAATTTTTTTGTTAAAAAAATTGATCAAGCCGCACATTTTGTACAGTTTGTCTTATTTTAAAAAATTTTTAATAAATTATTTTTAAAATAAATTTTGATAAATTAAAAAAATGGTCATGCCACACAAAAGCCTAGGCCAAGTCGCACATTTTGTGTGATTAAACCTAGGCCAAATCGCACATTTATTGAGGTTTTGCCATTTTAAAATTCAAAATTAAATCTATCTAGAAGGGCCCTGAGAGATTCTCTTAGGACCGGCTCCAGGGTTATTTAGTAAGAATACAAGGTAAGTACCTAGGAAGCCCAGTCCTTAGTGTTACTGTGACCTTAGCTTGAAGGAACTTAGATAGGGTTTGTTTAGGGCGTGAATCATTAATAAATGTTTTTAAAGCAGTAAATGCAAGATAATTAAATCCACAAATGATTGATAGCAATAAGTTCAATCGATTGTTTTTCAGTTACCGTGGAAGCGAGGAATGTTAGAGTATTTATATCTCATCATTGATTCGTGGAAACCTTGTGTCGATTGTACTAGGGAATGTCTCTTATCATACTCATACATCTTTTTCTAATTTTTCATGTAGAGACATATATATTGCACATTCATTTATTTTTAAGTGTGATATATTTGGTTTCTGAGTCTTGACCATGCGTTAATTGTTGTGGTGAATATTTATGCTAAGTATTTGGTATCAATCTTATCAATGATAATGTATATATTATTAGATGGCCCCAAGCAGACGATAGCAATTTCGGCCTCATGAAAATGGTTTTGCAATTAATTGGAGTCTTTTTAATCAATGATACATAAGCTACTAGATGTTCTGCACAACATAATCATTAAAAGTTTGGGAGGTAAATTCTTCAGCATTGTCAAGCCTTATTCGTCTTATTGTATAATATATTAATTAGGAAATTTGTTTCTCAATCGAATGAATTGAGCAAGTAATTTTGCAAATGCCACATTTCTGGTTTGTAGGAGACTTAGATGTGACCATCGTGTTGAGACATCAATCAACACCATAAAGTATCTAAATGATCTAGAAGCGGGATTAATTGGCACACAAATATCTCCATGTATTCTTTCTAGAAACTTAGGAGTTTTAGTAGCAATTTTATTTACAGACGGTCTGATTATGAATTTGCCCTATGAGCATGCATAATATGATAATTCATTTTGATTGAGGAATTCTGATTTTCTTCATTGGATGTTCAATTGAATTTTAAATAATTTTTTGCATCATTCCTGTACCAGGATGACCCAATCGGTCATACCATATATTTATCATTTGTTTGTCATCTAACTTTTAGTTAGATCAATGCATTTTCATGTTTAGAATTGTTAATTAGTGTTTAGTTTTAATCTTTTCTATTAGTTATTAATCATAATTAGTCTAATCATGCTTAGTTTAGTTTATTTCATGCTTCTCTTGCTAGCTAGTATGTTGGAGAAATTGACTTCTAAAGCTAAGGTCCTTATGGGTCCATAGCATAATATGGAGGTGAATTTAGGATAATTGTGTTTGTGGGTTTTATTTATGGTTCTTACAAGTTAATTAGAAGAGTAAAGACTATCCTTGAAAGAAATTCATGATCTCTCTCTTACCACACTCAAAGATTGATTACTTCACATGTTGGTTTCTTTCATCAAGGTTTGATCTTTGGGTCTTGTATGATTTGTATGTTGGATGTCTTTGTTTCATAGGTGGACTTTAGTTAAGTATCTTGAACTCCGACTTTTTATCTTCCTTACCACTTCTCTAATACTCCATCTTTGCACTTGCCCAAACTGAAACAGCCCAAACGAGTATAAACCGTATAATAATATTGTCTACAAAGCACAACAGAAGACTCATAGAAATATGAGCTGAATCCGACTTGTGGCTGGATAGCCACAACAAACCAATATCAGAGTATTTAAAACTTTACATAATTAAGTGAATATTATTTACAAAACATTTTGAAATTATTAAAATTTAATTCACAAATATCTAATTTACATTATGTTTTTCAAAAAGAAATCCTCCCCTTGCACGTAACACACAATACAAGTAGGCATCGTCTCCACAATAGAGCTAACCTGAAAATGGATCTACCCCGTAGGGGATAGGCCCCATCAAAGACTGTCAACAATTGAATTGTTGAGTAATTCAACAAACTACTAAATTTATATACAAGTCATTAACAAACATCTTCGTTCTAATCTTTTGCTCATTTGGTAACTCCTTATAAAACATTAATTTATCAAAATCCAAACTCTTTTAAAACACCGTTTGGTATCGACATAAATACGACTAAGAACCTTTGGTTCATAGCGAATCAAAATATGGCTATAACTTTACAAGTTAATAGCGAAAATCAAAATGCGGCTATTACTTTACAAGTCAATAGCGAAACAATACAACAAATGAAACATATGATTTCATTTGCAAAACAAACAAAACTTTATATACCGAACACATTTATTCAAAACTCATATTGAAACAATATTATAACAACACTTTAAAACGTGGAAATATATGGACCTTCAGGAAGTAGGTTTGATCTAAATCTTGAGAACACGGGTGATTGTCATCACCGAAAATACGGCTCTTGCAAGAACGAAACGGATCGGGGACTCGAGAACGATCCAAATAACCATTACCTATTATGGATTTCACAATAATTTGGATACAAATATCCGTTGCCAATTCCCAAAAACAAACATTTTTCAATGTCGAATATTTCAATATAAAACAAAACAATAATTCAATTGATTTTCTTTGAAATCAACAATCATACTTCATTTTCATAATACAATATTTCAAGACTCATATTTTATAAGTCAATAACATACAAAACATGCTTTTGTAATCTCTTTAAATAAATACAATATTAACATACTTTTTAATCAAATATAATTTTTATAACATGATTAATTTTTATTAAAATTATTTTAAAATAGTAATACTTTATTGCATAAACAAAGCAATCAAACCAGTATTTTTCCCATCATCAATTGAACATAAAAATGGTTAAATTAGCTTTAAAAGATATTAGTTGTTTGTAGGTTACCTTTAATGAGAAAATTTTTCAACCAAAAAATCAGATTAGAAAACCAAAGAACTTCATTGATGCATTTGAACAAGCATCTTATGTGTATCAACTTCTAACTCCAAAAGATAATAATACAAGCTCCCTTATTGCATCACCATCAATAATACTCAACAAATTCATACCATCCATAATTACTCAATAAAGATACATTAAATAATCCTAAATACTTGATTAAAGGAATACCCAATTGAAATTCCAATTTGAACAATTAATCTCATAATTAAATATTCTCGATTTTCATGATAATTTGTTAGTATTTTGGACATAACTCTCTCATACGAACCCATTTTGGGGCGATTCAAGTGTCCACGCGATCACGACTTAAAGCTCTACAAATCTTATAAGACACCAGAACCCAGAAATGACCAGAATTACCTCGAAAATAGTAATGAACCCACGAACATAAACATTTTTCTAATAAAATAAACTTTGTTATTTTAGCTTGAGCTTTGTTAGAAACCAAATCAAACAACCAATTATATGAAAATCCACCAAATCAAGAAGAGCTAAAATCATTCAAACACCAAGAAGATTTTAACCAACCAAAACAATCTTCAATTGAACTTCATGTCAAAAAGCCCCAAATTAACTTCACCAAGAACCCTAGCATTTTCTTCAACCAATTTGATGAATACTATCAATCTTCAATCAAAACTCCAATAAGAACCCTTACTTAAATCAATAGCCCATAAAGACTTAATCCTTTAATTCAATACTTTGTTTTGATTTTTGATATCACAATAATAAAGGTTCATGGAAAGAAATGATGTAGATGATGAACATTTTCAATTTCTGAAGTTAAAATGATGTAGCTTTATCATAAAGGGTTTAGAAAGATAATTTTGATGAGGAAGGAATTCATCCTACTGATATGTATTATGAATAAGGAGATTAGTGGCATACTATTTCTCATTAATTAATGACACCTATATGGGTTATGTGTCTTACACACATAACATTAATTCATCCATTTATATATGCTCAATTTTCATCGTATAACTTAGTTAAATCCCAAATCAAATAAAATTGATACCCAAAGGTAATAGAATCTTTTACTTATCCCCAATTAACTTAATTAGCATACTTAAAATTTAATATCCCAAATTATCTTAATTAATTACTATAAAGCCACTAAAATAGGGGTTGTCTCACAAACATTCTTAAACGATTATCTTTCATCTTTTCCTATATATTTGTTACTCTTAAACCATTTATTATATCTTCATTTTGAATTCTACCCCTCGAGGTATGCCTACTCACCATTGAAGCATTTGTATTTCCAATATTCTCACCTTTTTACTATGATTGTTTCTAAAAACCCAACATTTGGATCCATATAGTAGCATTGGTCTAATGGTCATTCAATAAAACATACCCTTTTATTTTTAGGGCACACCGCGATCACATAATATTTTAGTATTTGCTCTGCATTTTTGCCAGTTACACTTAATTCCATGAGTCACATCTTGTTGGTTGTCCGCACTACTTTGAAATATTCACCCAAGGCATTTGAAGTGTCCCCTTAAAGCAATTTCCTTCTATTATAATTTTATAGTGCCTATTATTGTCTCAATTGTACTCTGTCTTTCTCCGACTTTATTATATATCCAAATTTTTGTCTTTATTTTTCTAATTTAGCATTTAACCCCTCCCTGATCTCATCTACTAAAATAATATCATCAGTAGGCAACATGTATCACGACACTTGTCCTTGTATCGATCTAGTAATCTAAAATAGAACTGTTGAGACAAAAAATGGCTTAGGGTCAAGCCTTGATGAATGTCAATTGTGATTAGGAAATCCTCTATTGCTTGTCCACATGTCCTAACACTCATCTTTACTTCTTGATAAATATGTTACACTATATTAATGTATTATTTGGGAATACCCTTATTTGCCATTGCCTACCAAAGTACTTCTCTTAGTAACTTATCGTATGCTTTTTCAAAGTCAATAATCTATGTGTAAGTCTCTTTTATTGCCCTATAGTACTCTATCATTTTGCTTCATAAGATGAATTGCTTCCATAGTAGATCTCTCTGACAATAATCCAAATTGGTTTTCTAATTATATGGAATAACATCTTTTTATACATATCTCTATCTTATCACTTTGTCCTGTAACTTCATAGTATTGCTCATGAGTTTTATTCCTTGATAGTTGAAGTAGTCTTGAATATCTCATTTGTTCTTGTAAATAGGCATTAAAGTACTTATTTTACATTGACGAGGGTAAAAGAAAAAGCCTCAACCAGTGAGCTACACTACGATTATGCATGTCAACAAGTTTTTTTTGACGGTTAAGCTTAGGGAATGATAGAATAAGTTAGAATCGAACCGATGTGCTTACATGTGGAACAAAAAGTCTTTAGTGAGAATATCTTACCATGAGATAAGCCCATATCAATCCATTTTTTAATAAATTATTTCAAGATTATAATTAATCATTTTAATGTTATAAGTGATCATTACTTTAAGACTATAAAATTATTACTTTAAATTGTAAGTAATTATTTTAAGGTTATAAGTGACCATTTTAAGTTTATAAGTAATCAATTTTAAGATTATAAATAACCAAAATAAAAATTAATTACTCTAAAGCTGTAAATAACTATTTAAAAAATAGAAAAAATTGTCCTGAATAATCCCACCTTGCGCCCATTTACTGTGAATAATCCATACTATTGATTAATTCTAAATAATCCTACCTTTATATAAGGTTTGCTTTCAACACTCCTTCCCACCTTATTACCCGCTATTCTGGGTTCAACTAGCCATTACATTCAACTCATCTTCCTTCTTATGCCTAATCTTTCTTCATCTTCCTTAAATACTCAAATCACCATTGCTAACCTTAAAAACCTAGAGAGAGAAATTATTTTTTTTCCATCTTTCACATCTTTATATCTTCTTTAATTTTGGAAAAATGAACTCTCATTTTGGAAGGTTGGATTTTAAATCACCATTATTTATATCTTCTTTAATTTTGGAAAAATAAACTCTCATTTTGGAAGGTTGGATTTTAAATCACCATCATCATTCTTTAATTTTTGTATTTATGTTGTACCAAATAATCAAATGTAATATGGAGATTCAATTTCTACTAAAATGGAATCATTGCTTTGATTAATACATAGTGTTTGAAGGCAAAATACAGTAAATGATAATTATAGTAATAATACATAGCACAAGTTAGCAAAAGGTTATTGCCATTACATTACATCACTTAACCAACTATCTAATTTCCTACAAAGATTTGGGATCATTTGAGGTTGATGCTTGTGTAGAAGAAACAACAATGCTTGAGAAGACATGGTTCTTGTGGTGGCAGCACCTCTATTGACACTACTACCAACACTTTGTAATAGTCTGAGTCAAAGTGAATTGGATATTCATATGAAAATATGAATTTCAGGTTACACGCCGGACATTTAAGTTAAACTGTTTTCAAGATCGATGGCGTTCTAGTGATAAAGAAATAAGTAATCAAAAGAAACGGAAATAGTAAATCAGCGGAAGTCTTGAAGTTTACAGGTTGAGAGCCCATTGACCTCATAAAAAAAACCAAGTAAAGTCTGAAATAAACGTACTAGCTAAAATGAATAGTAAAGTTCAGACGATCAAATAGTAAAGTCCGAAATAAACGTTTGGGTCCACACACAACAACCCCACCTGCAATTTAACCTGCTAGTTGTCAAATGACAACATCATAGCAAGTTTCAAAGAACATAAATCAATACACGTCAAAGACTTCATACAATGTATTATACAGGTTACATACAAGCAATGAGTTCATCCTAGAATGCAAATGTTGTAATAGATAAAATATGATATTTGACTTTCCAATTTCCAACTCATGTCGTTGCCCGTCCAGTTCGAGTCGCCAGAGTAATACCAAAGTTTGGAGGAATATACATGGGAGAGCTAATCCCAAGGTAACCTCCAACCTAAGACGTTGTCCGTCCTGTTCGGTTGTCAAAAGTAAAGTATGCATACCCTCATGGTGACCTTAATGATCCAAAACTGTCATGGGAACGATAACAATAATAATTCTATTCCAATATTTTAAACCCGTGCAGATAACAACTAACACAACTATCCTCAAATTTCCAATTTAAAACTCCTTTCAAATTATTTTTGGTGTCTAAGCCTTAAGTGATAAACAACATCACATTATATAATGAACACAACACTACTTCACATAACCAATTACAAAAGTATGGTCTAAGAGTGTACCTTGATAGCACGGCAAATCAAATTAGGGCACTTTCACAAACGAGATGTCAACCTCTTATGAACCGAGAACCTAAATACAGATACACACACAAAAAGCACGTATCATAACGTGTTTATACATTCATTTGATTTTATACAATCAAAGCATTACTAAACTTCATAATTTTAAATGATTAAATATTAATCCCAATAACTTCTTAATTCTAAAATGCAACCAGTACTTTTTTGCCCTTTTTGGACAGTTTCGAAATATCACACAGAAAATCCGACTTTACCAGTGCGTTCGGAAGGTATCAATTACGTTGGGTACCAAATTTCATAATTTTTAACGCTCATTTACTATTTTTAATTAAATTTAGCGTTTAAACGACTTTTGATGAAATCGGTAAACGAAACGATAAACAAACTCACTCAAACCCCAAAGACCGAGGCGCGCCTACCGAGTTAGAAATAATGTTTCTGTCCAGAATTTTTTTTATTATATATATATTTTTTTAATTTTTAAATTCATTTAATTTAAATAATTAAATCTCTTTAATCTCCTTTTACAATTCAAATTTTTTTTTTAAAATTTTTTTTCATAATACATAACAATTACCAAATGCTAGCATACTTATCCACAATAATAAAATCAACCATACCTATAACAAATTCATAGAAAAAAATAAGCACATCATAAAAGTCCATCCTCAAACCAAATCATGAATCAAACATAAATAATCATTAAATTAGAATGTTCACAACCACCATCAACTTACTTTCTTTTTCTATGTATGAAATTTAAATTCTTAAACATGATTCTTCTAGCAAATTGAAATTTTCTAAAATAAATAAATAAATAAGTAAATAAATAAATGTACATACACAATTCTTTAACAAATTAAGATTTTCTTAAAGGATTGTCATTTCATAAAAACCTCATCAACTAAACGTATGAACACAATCCTTCTAACAATTTGAATTTTGTTAAAGAATTATAAATTCATGAAAACTATATAAAATAAAACAAAACATAATTCCTTTCAACAAATTGAAATTTTGTTAAAGGATTATGAATTCATAAATATTATACAAATTGAAGGTATAAAAAAATAATAATTCTTCAAACAAATTGAATTTTGCTAAAGAATTATGAATCACAAAAAAAAAAATTAATGCTATGAACAAAATTCTTTTAACAAATTAAAATTTTGCAAAAGAATAATGAATCAAGAACTTACAATTATAAGGATTAAGGATTCAATTAGAGCAATTGATCACCCAAAACCCATCCAAAATGTTTTTCTCACTTTTTCTTTATTTTTTCTTCTTTTTGGCCAAAACTCTCAAGGAATTTTTGAGAGTAATTTTTCTGAATTTTTTTTTTTTATAATACTTACCCTTAGGCAAGCATCAATACTAATTCAAATCAAGGAGTAAATGAAATGCTTAATTACCTTGGTTAATGATCATTAATCTTGCAATTAGGAGGAGGTTACAACTTCTTTATTTTTATTTTTTTAATTTAATTAATGTATTATTCGGTTTCATGGGTAGCCGCAGAAGTCGTTATGCGTTAAACTTGTTATGCGATGAAATGCGCACACAACCGAAAGTATACTCGAAATAATTATTTAATATATATATTATAGTCGAATTTTTTTTTAATAATTAATATATATGAATTAATATTTTATTATTATTTTTTTATTGATAATTTAACGGGGTGTTACACACTTATAGTAACACCCCTTCTTCCTTTTCCTATACTTCCTAGATCACCTCGTATACTTTTATTTCCCCTACCCAATTGACTTGGTTGAGCAGTAATATCATGGTGATGTGGTGTGGCATTAGGAACAAGAAACACTCTTCCTTGGTCTACCCCTACCTCTCTTTGGTGGTGGGGGCTTCAGTCAAAGTGTCTTTGTCAGGACACTTCCACTTTTTATGTCCTGCAACACCACATAATTTGCATGTCATAACTAAACCATGTCGAGCCAACTTGCCTGGTTTTTTAGGATCCTATTGTGGTGACTTGATCCTATTCTTCCTAGGTCTACCCGGGCCAAGGTTAATAGGAGGAGGGAGGAGGGATATATTAGCTTTTGGCCAATGCCTTTCACCTGCCAACGGATGTATGATACCACTATATGACTCTAAATAGGCCTCTTTGGTGTAGGATTTGTCCATAAATTATTCCACATCCTTGCTCATATAATACAAGGCAACAATTGCATGACGACAAGGATTGCCCTTCAAATCCCACATCTTATAAGTACAACATTTGTTTTGAATGTCAACTTCGAAAGTGTCCATGTAGTAAGCGACTTGAATAAGTGTAGCAGTTGATGGTATAATAGTACATTTACTTGCTTCTTCCTTCTCTTTCTCTAACAAGTCTAGCACCTTTGGACATATCAATCCATAACACTTTTGTGCCTCCTCTCTCTTTGTAACTATCCTCTTCATCAATATTGTCCTTATCTCTTCAAGCATGTCAATAAGATGCTTTGATCTGGCACGGATGATGTAATTGTTGAACGTCTCAGCTATGTTTGCTTACAATTACATCACAATTGGTCAGATTCATTAAATATGGTCTGCAAAAGACATTAACATCATACTTCTTGAAGTGTTCAGCTTCCAAGGGATTAATCTCATCCATCTCCTTTAGTGCATCAAACATAACTTCATTATTATATGCTTTAGCAGCCCTCCAAAAAAGCAACTTTAATTCTTCTCCTTTGAAATCCTTCTTCCAATTGGCATAGATATGTCTAGCACAGTGCCTGTGCTCAGCCTCGGGAAGTTCCATGCTCACTGCCCTTAAAATGCTCTGCATAACCAAGAAGACATAATTATTATGATAATACAGTTATTATGATAAGGGCATTAAAAATTAGTACATCAACATACTTGATGTTCGTCTGATATTATAGTCCATCCAACACCATTTGTAGCCGGAAACCCTTTCTTTAACTCATTGAGGAACCACCGCCAAGACTCATTGTTCTCCCCTTTCACTACTGCCCATGCCAAAGGGAACATTTGTTCATGTGGATCTCTACCAATTGCTGACAATAGCATTCCACCTAAAACGGTTTTGATAAAACAACCATCTATCATAACACCTTTCTACACCCTTTCATCCAACCACTCCTTAATCCATCAAAAAGCACAACAAATCTTTAGAACTCAACAAGTGATGAATTAAGAACATTAACAACAGTGAATAGACTTTCAAAACTACTAGCTCTTAAAGCTTTATAATAGTCCATGACCTTGTTGTAATGTTGTTTCATAGTCCCATGAAGTTTCCTATGAGCACTGTACTTTATATTGTAAGTAGAGTCCCTACATCACTCTGTAGTTTTTTCTAACCAAATCAATGATATCAACTGATGGAACATGAGGTCTAGCCTTAAACACATCTAACAACTGATCTGCAACCCAAGAAGACCTTAACTGCCTATTACCATCCATGCTCCTTTGACAAGTGTGATGTTGAACCAATGACTTAACAACAAAGGTTACAGCTGCCCTATCCCAGCTAGCATATAACTTAAATGGACATTCTAGTAAACAAACAACACCAAGTCTTTGTTGTCTTGTTTTATGACTCTTATCAATCTTTACATTCCTCCCTTGAATAAGGGCATACTTTATCAGTGCATCTCTAAATGCATGTACACTAGCAAAGCTCCAACCAACATACCACTTTAAAAACTTGAAGTCTATCTGCTTGGAAAATTAATTGTTGTTGTTGTTCTCACCTTCACTATCATACTCTGACAAGGGGTCTTCATCTTCTCCTTCATTAGTTCTAACAACATTTAAAACTACATCACCCTCACCAACATTTTCCTCTACGTCATCATCTTTCTTACTAGCAACATATGAATCATCCTCACAGTCACTGTGATCCTCTTCACTGTGTTCCCCACTTATTTCACCTTTAATGTGTTCCCCCTTACTATGATCACCTCCACAGTTATCCCTACTATCAGTAGAAAGCAAAATGCCTTTAATCAAGTTTTCATTGCTTTTAGATCTACAACTCTCCTCACCTACCAAAGGAGTTAATTCTACAGCCCTTACAATACCTACCCAGTATTTAAAGCAGTAAGGGTAGGGTTATCTAATTCATTGGTCAAATGTGGTGTATGGTCAACTTGAGTTTTTTGAGGACCACTTTTACCCTTAATAGGTTTTAACCTTTGATGTCTACTTTTTATGCCATTTTAACTGTCATTTTCCTTCTTTCGCATTCATTTTTAGCACATAGTAGAGACTTCAATTCTATAAAATCAAATAAACAAAATCACTCTTATAAATACACGTAAGATTATGGGTAAAAATTAGATGATTAAGCAACTAGTACCTTAAAAGGTTTCCACCTTTCGTCTTCACATTCTTCTAATATTGGTGTGGGCTTGTAAAGCAAATGCTCATACAACTTAAGTATAGCCCTCAGACATAAGTTGAATTGCCGACTCACGGTCTCTCCACTTCTTATGAAAAAGTGAGCAATAGATCTATTTTTTTTTATGGTGAGCTAAAGTGTACAAAAACATGGCAACTATCTCATCAAGAGACATATTTTTTGTCCGAGTGAGGCTTCCAATCTCCTTAAGCATCTCACAAATAATATTAAAGGTTTGTCTATTAACCCGAAGTTCACTTTTGCAATGCACATCACTTTCTTGTATTAAGCGATGCATAATTTTTAAGTGCAATATTTTTCTATCTCTTTTACTTTGGATCAATTGAACACCCCTAAACGTAGCAATGCTTGTCATATACCAAACCCAATACATCATAAGAACTACAACTACATTTGTTACTACCAATTGAAGTTGTTTTAGACGTCTTTTTCTCCGTAAGGATTGCATAATTCGATCCATTTATGAGAATTGCATAGAGTACCTGCCTATGGCTCACAAGAATTGCATTATTCCTCTGAAAAGAATGGCATTCACCAGTTTAAACTTCCAACACAATAACTTCTTTATATGGCTGGTATTATCTCATGCTCTATACAAAATCATACTCAATTAACAAGCCAAAAATGAGACCAAATCATAACATGGTGATCTTTAATACTGATCATAACATGATTGAAGTTGGAAGGAGCAGCAGATCCAAGTGAAAGAGACATTGCCTTTATCGATTAAATTCAGCACTTTCAACTAAATTGAACAAAAATTGAAGAAAATCAAACACTTACATGAGCTGTGAAGACTGAAGAAAGAGAAGTTATTCTAATTGCTCTTTAAAACTTTGCCATGGAAGACGTAGAAATGAAAAAAAATGAAATTAGGGATTTAAAATTGAGAGTTCAGGAGGAGGAGAGGGAAAATTGAAGATTTTATGGTCTGGAATTGGGTATTTGAAGATACAAAATGGGCTGAAACAAAGTGTTACCTCTCCATAATGAGCTGAAACATTTGAGGGAATGGGTTACTTGTAGGAAACGGATTGAGTTTCTAATTTTTTATACCAAACAAATTGTAAGGGATTGGGTTAATCCATTCCATTACCGAACCCTTAAAAACCTATATCAAACACCCCCTTAATGTGTTCCCCCTCACTATGATCACCTCCACAGGTATCCTACTGTCAATAGAAAGCAAAATGCCTTTAATCAAGTTTTCATTGCTTTTAGATCTACAACTCTCCTCACCTACCAAAGGAGTTAATTCTAAGCCCTTACAATACCTACCCAGTATTTAAAGCAGTAAGGGTAGGGTTATCTAATTTATTGGTCAAATGTGGTGTATGGTCAACTTGAGTTTTTTGAGGACCACTTTAATAGGTTTTTTTACCTTTGATGTCTACTTTTTATGCCAATTTAACTGTCATTTTCCTTCTTTCACATTCATTTATAGCACATAGTAGAGACTTCAACTCTTTATTGATCTCCAAAAGTAGTATATCATCATCCTCTTCCCTCACAATATATACTTCAACAACCCTCAATTTTGCCCCAATGTTAGCCATTTTCATAACTGATTCATCACTATTAACCCTACGCAAAGCTTCTTCAAATGTAGAGCAATTAAGAAACAAATAATACAATGTATAATCATACTTAACACCAACATTAGTAGTAACCAACTCATCCAATTCAAACCATGAAATCATGTCAGGATCAATTGAATAGTTTCTAAATTCCCCACCAAAATATTCCAAATTACCCACCCCAGTCCTTTTAAATGTGGTGTTTGTACTAACCAAAACATGCAAAAGAAATTTGAAAAAAAATTAAGACTTTTACTTACCATTCTTCATCCATCACCATTCTCTTCCCAACGTCTTTCTTCTAAACTCTATTTTTCAACTTCTTACTACAATAACCAACTAATACTCTTCGAACTACCAACTACAAGATTTTATTTAGTAAGCTACACAAATTAAAATCAGAAACTCTTCCTCTGATGACCTCATTTTCGAACCCTATTGATAAAGGGTTTGAATTTTGAGTCATTCTTCAATTGGATTATGGGAGAGTCATATTTAGGTAAATTCAAGGGTTATTTATATTAGTATCTTTTTTGGGTAAGTCTAATTTAAGTATTAAATTGAATTTAAGTTGAGTAAATAGGTTGAATTAGTAATTGGATTCTTATTACTGTTGGTTAGTATTGATATTTGAATTATGAAATTTCAGTTCAGTAACTGAACTTTCTGATTTTGAAATTTTCGGAATAGCTATGTTCGTTTTTAGGTTCAGGTGTCTTTATACAAAATGTAGAGCTCCGAGTCGCGGTCTCGTAGTCGCTTGAATCGTCCCATTTGGTTTCCGTATGAGGGAGTTATGCCTATTTTAGTAACGACGTGTCCTGAAATGGTACTAACACGAGATTTATAAAGTAGGATTAGAAACAATAAAATACATTGGGTAATCTTTTAATCAATTGTTTAAGGTTATTTATTGAGTATTTGGGATTAATTTAGGGTTGTTATTCTTTCTTTATTGATTGGTATTGTAGGTTCAAGTATCAAATTTGGGAACATAAGTATCAATTGGGTATTTGATTAGTTAATATTATTTGGATAGGATATAAGTTGGATATTAGGATTTACGATTGGTGTAAAATTAGTTAAACTCCATTGACTACTCAAGTTCTTATATTTTGATGGTTGATGATGAATTGATATATATTTGAAGTAATGATTGTTGATTTCAAAGAAAATCAAGTGAATTCTTGTTTTATTTTATAATAAAATATTCAACATTGAAAAATGTCTGTTATTGGGAATTGACAACGGATATTTATATTCGTATTATTGTGAAAACCTATAACTTGATAATAGGTAATGGTTATTCGGATCGGTCTCGAGCCCCGATCCCATTTCGTTCTTGCAAGAGCCGTATTTTCGGTGATGACGATCACCCGTGTTCTTAGGATTTAGATCAAGCCTACTTCCTAACGGTCCATATATTCCCACGTTTTAAACTGTTGTTACATTATTGTTTTTAATATGATTTTTGAATAAATACGTTTAGTATAGAAAGTTTTGTTTGTTTCGCAATGAAAGCATATGTTTTATTTGTTGTATTGTTTCGCTATTGACTTATAAAGTAATAGCCATATTTTGATTTTGCTATTAACTTGTAAAGTTATAGCCGTATTTTGATTCGTTATGAACTAAAGGTTCATAGTCGTATTTATGCCGATACCAAATGGCGTTTTTAAAAGAGTTTGAATTTGGATAAAATAATGTTTTAGGTAGTTACCAATTGAGCAAAGAATTTGATTAGAGATTTTGTTAATGACTTGTATATAAATGTGATAGTTTGTCGGATTACTCAACAATTCAATTGTTGACAGTCTTTGATGGGGCCTATCCCTTATGGGGGATAGATCCATTTTCAGGTTAGTTTTGATGTGGAGACGATGCCTACTTGTATTGTGTGTTATATGCGAGAGGCGAGGACTTCTTTTCGAAATACAAATGTAAATTAGATATTTGTAAATTAAACTGTAATAATTTTATAATGTTTTGTAATTAATTTTCACTTAATTATGTAAAAAGTTTTAAATACTTCGATATTGGTTTCCTGTAGCTATCGAGCCACAGGTCGGATTCAGTCCAGACTTCTATAAGTCTTCCGCTATGCTTTGTAGACAATATTATTATATT
>NC_080049.1:8059858-8072358 GCF_026212465.1 Amaranthus tricolor | reverse complement strand
GGATCTAGCTATCAAGGTCCTAAAACCATTCTAACAATCCCCGTGGACTCCTAGAAGCTGAGCCGAAGGAGGGCTGGTCGACAGTTTGCTAGATCAGAATTATGTTTAAGTGTTTGTGGTTGTTTCGTGTTCTTTTCATGATCATTTGTAGTTTTTGACTGTGTCATTAATCAAAGCTTACGCACAACATTAATCCTTGCATAACCAAGGTCTTAATCAGCCCCGGTTTCGCATCAAAACCATGTTTGAGTACTTTACGCGCGAAATTCACAAAAACGCTTAAAAACGCATAAAATCGCAACTTAACTTCTAATTTCTAGCATATGACTATTATTATCAAGTATAACCATTTCAACACAATAATATATGCCAAATAGTGTTGTGTACCAAGTTTCGTGCATAACAAACCATGTTTGACCTACTTTACGCGCGAAATGGACAAAAACGCTTAAAAACGCATAAAATCGCAACTTAACTTCTAATTTCTAGCATATGACTATTATTATCAATTCTAACCATTTCAACACAATAATATATGCCAAATAGTGTTGTGTGCCAAGTTTCGTGCATAACAAACCATGTTTGACCTACTTTACGCGCGAAATTGACAAATAAAAACGCGAAATTGACAGCATCAAACTAGTGACCAGACCACCTTGCACGACACGTGGAGACCAAACCTATGCATCCAAGACCTAGGCTAAAGTGGAAATGGAATCTTGGTACTTGGATCTAGCTATCAAGGTCCTAAAACCATTCTAACAATCCCCGTGGACTCCTAGAAGCTGAGCCGAAGGAGGGCTGGTCGACAGTTTGCTAGATCAGAATTATGTTTAAGTGTTTGTGGTTGTTTCGTGTTCTTTTCATGATCATTTGTAGTTTTTGACTGTGTCATTAATCAAAGCTTACGCACAACATTAATCCTTGCATAACCAAGGCCTTAATCAGCCCCGGTTTTGCATCAAAACCATGTTTGAGTACTTTACGCGCGAAATTCACAAAAACGCTTAAAAACGCATAAAATCGCAACTTAACTTCTAATTCTAGCATATGACTATTATTATCAAGTATAACCATTTCAACACAATAATATATGCCAAATAGTGTTGTGTACCAAGTTTCGTGCATAACAAACCATGTTTGACCTACTTTACGCGCGAAATGGACAAAAACGCTTAAAAACGCATAAAATCGCAACTTAACTTCTAATTTCTAGCATATGACTATTATTATCAATTCTAACCATTTCAACACAATAATATATGCCAAATAGTGTTGTGTGCCAAGTTTCGTGCATAACAAACCATGTTTGACCTACTTTACGCGCGAAATTGACAAATAAAAACGCGAAATTGACAGCATCAAACTAGTGACCAGACCACCTTGCACGACACGTGGAGACCAAACCTATGCATCCAGGACCTAGGCTAAAGTGGAAATGGAATCTTGGTACTTGGATCTAGCTATCAAGGTCCTAAAACCATTCTAACAATCCCCGTGGACTCCTAGAAGCTGAGCCGAAGGAGGGCTGGTCGACAGTTTGCTAGATCAGAATTATGTTTAAGTGTTTCTGGTTGTTTCATGTTCTTTTCATGATCATTTGTAGTTTTTGACTGTGTCATTAATCAAAGCTTACGCACAACATTAATCCTTGCATAACCAAGGCCTTAATCAGCCCCGGTTTCGCATCAAAACCATGTTTGAGTACTTTACGCGCGAAATTCACAAAAACGCTTAAAAACGCATAAAATCGCAACTTAACTTCTAATTTCTAGCATATGACTATTATTATCAAGTATAACCATTTCAACACAATAATATATGCCAAATAGTGTTGTGTACCAAGTTTCGTGCATAACAAACCATGTTTGACCTACTTTACGCGCGAAATGGACAAAAACGCTTAAAAACGCATAAAATCGCAACTTAACTTCTAATTTCTAGCATATGACTATTATTATCAATTCTAACCATTTCAACACAATAATATATGCCAAATAGTGTTGTGTGCCAAGTTTCGTGCATAACAAACCATGTTTGACCTACTTTACGCGCGAAATTGACAAATAAAAACGCGAAATTGACAGCATCAAACTAGTGACCAGACCACCTTGCACGACACGTGGAGACCAAACCTATGCATCCAGGACCTAGGCTAAAGTGGAAATGGAATCTTGGTACTTGGATCTAGCTATCAAGGTCCTAAAACCATTCTAACAATCCCCGTGGACTCCTAGAAGCTGAGCCGAAGGAGGGCTGGTCGACAGTTTGCTAGATCAGAATTATGTTTAAGTGTTTGTGGTTGTTTCGTGTTCTTTTCATGATCATTTGTAGTTTTTGACTGTGTCATTAATCAAAGCTTACGCACAACATTAATCCTTGCATAACCAAGGCCTTAATCAGCCCCGGTTTCGCATCAAAACCATGTTTGAGTACTTTACGCGCGAAATTCACAAAAACGCTTAAAAACGCATAAAATCGCAACTTAACTTCTAATTTCTAGCATATGACTATTATTATCAAGTATAACCATTTCAACACAATAATATATGCCAAATAGTGTTGTGTACCAAGTTTCGTGCATAACAAACCATGTTTGACCTACTTTACGCGCGAAATGGACAAAAACGCTTAAAAACGCATAAAATCGCAACTTAATTTCTAATTTCTAGCATATGACTATTATTATCAATTCTAACCATTTCAACACAATAATATATGCCAAATAGTGTTGTGTGCCAAGTTTCGTGCATAACAAACCATGTTTGACCTACTTTACGCGCGAAATTGACAAATAAAAACGCGAAATTGACAGCATCAAACTAGTGACCAGACCACCTTGCACGACACGTGGAGACCAAACCTATGCATCCAGGACCTAGGCTAAAGTGGAAATGGAATCTTGGTACTTGGATCTAGCTATCAAGGTCCTAAAACCATTCTAACAATCCCCGTGGACTCCTAGAAGCTGAGCCGAAGGAGGGCTGGTCGACAGTTTGCTAGATCAGAATTATGTTTAAGTGTTTGTGGTTGTTTCGTGTTCTTTTCATGATCATTTGTAGTTTTTGACTGTGTCATTAATCAAAGCTTACGCACAACATTAATCCTTACATAACCAAGGCCTTAATCAGCCCCGGTTTCGCATCAAAACCATGTTTGAGTACTTTACGCGCGAAATTCACAAAAACGCTTAAAAACGCATAAAATCGCAACTTAACTTCTAATTTCTAGCATATGACTATTATTATCAAGTATAACCATTTCAACACAATAATATATGCCAAATAGTGTTGTGTGCCAAGTTTCGTGCATAACAAACCATGTTTGACCTACTTTACGCGCGAAATTGACAAATAAAAACGCGAAATTGACAGCATCAAACTAGTGACCAGACCACCTTGCACGACACGTGGAGACCAAACCTATGCATCCAGGACCTAGGCTAAAGTGGAAATGTAATCTTGGTACTTGGATCTAGCTATCAAGGTCCTAAAACCATTCTAACAATCCCCGTGGACTCCTAGAAGCTGAGCCGAAGGAGGGCTGGTCGACAGTTTGCTAGATCAGAATTATGTTTAAGTGTTTGTGGTTGTTTTGTGTTCTTTTCATGATCATTTGTAGTTTTTGACTGTGTCATTAATCAAAGCTTACGCACAACATTAATCCTTGCATAACCAAGGCCTTAATCAGCCCTTGTTTCGCATCAAAACCATGTTTGAGTACTTTACGCGCGAAATTCACAAAAACGCTTAAAAACGCATAAAATCGCAACTTAACTTCTAATTTCTAGCATATGACTATTATTATCAAGTATAACCATTTCAACACAATAATATATGCCAAATAGTGTTGTGTACCAAGTTTCGTGCATAACAAACCATGTTTGACCTACTTTACGCGCGAAATGGACAAAAACGCTTAAAAACGCATAAAATCGCAACTTAACTTCTAATTTCTAGCATATGACTATTATTATCAATTCTAACCATTTCAACACAATAATATATGCCAAATAGTGTTGTGTGCCAAGTTTCGTGCATAACAAACCATGTTTGACCTACTTTACGCGCGAAATTGACAAATAAAAACGCGAAATTGACAGCATCAAACTAGTGACCAGACCACCTTGCACGACACGTGGAGACCAAACCTATGCATCCAGGACTTAGGCTAAAGTGGAAATGGAATCTTGGTACTTGGATCTAGCTATCAAGGTCCTAAAACCATTCTAACAATCCCCGTGGACTCCTAGAAGCTGAGCCGAAGGAGGGCTGGTCGACAGTTTGCTAGATCAGAATTATGTTTAAGTGTTTGTGGTTGTTTCGTGTTCTTTTCATGATCATTTGTAGTTTTTGACTGTGTCATTAATCAAAGCTTACGCACAACATTAATCCTTGCATAACCAAGGCCTTAATCAGCCCCGGTTTCGCATCAAAACCATGTTTGAGTACTTTACGCGCGAAATTCACAAAAACGCTTAAAAACGCATAAAATCGCAACTTAACTTCTAATTCTAGCATATGACTATTATTATCAAGTATAACCATTTCAACACAATAATATATGCCAAATAGTGTTGTGTACCAAGTTTCGTGCATAACAAACCATGTTTGACCTACTTTACGCGCGAAATGGACAAAAACGCTTAAAAACGCATAAAATCGCAACTTAACTTCTAATTTCTAGCATATGACTATTATTATCAATTCTAACCATTTCAACACAATAATATATGCCAAATAGTGTTGTGTGCCAAGTTTCGTGCATAACAAACCATGTTTGACCTACTTTACGCGCGAAATTGACAAATAAAAACGCGAAATTGACAGCATCAAACTAGTGACCAGACCACCTTGCACGACACGTGGAGACCAAACCTATGCATCCAGGACCTAGGCTAAAGTGGAAATGGAATCTTGGTACTTGGATCTAGCTATCAAGGTCCTAAAACCATTCTAACAATCCCCGTGGACTCCTAGAAGCTGAGCCGAAGGAGGGCTGGTCGACAGTTTGCTAGATCAGAATTATGTTTAAGTGTTTCTGGTTGTTTCGTGTTCTTTTCATGATCATTTGTAGTTTTTGACTGTGTCATTAATCAAAGCTTATGCACAACATTAATCCTTGCATAACCAAGGCCTTAATCAGCCCCGGTTTCGCATCAAAACCATGTTTGAGTACTTTACGCGCGAATTCACAAAAACGCTTAAAAACGCATAAATTCGCAACTTAACTTCTAATTTCTAGCATATGACTATTATTATCAAGTATAACCATTTCAACACAATAATATATGCCAAATAGTGTTGTGTACCAAGTTTCGTGCATAACAAACCATGTTTGACCTACTTTACGCGCGAAATGGACAAAAACGCTTAAAAACGCATAAAATCGCAACTTAACTTCTAATTTCTAGCATATGACTATTATTATCAATTCTAACCATTTCAACACAATAATATATGCCAAATAGTGTTGTGTGCCAAGTTTCGTGCATAACAAACCATGTTTGACCTACTTTACGCGCGAAATTGACAAATAAAAACGCGAAATTGACAGCATCAAACTAGTGACCAGACCACCTTGCACGACACGTGGAGACCAAACCTATGCATCCAGGACCTAGGCTAAAGTGGAAATGGAATCTTGGTACTTGGATCTAGCTATCAAGGTCCTAAAACCATTCTAACAATCCCCGTGGACTCCTAGAAGCTGAGCCGAAGGAGGGCTGGTCGACAGTTTGCTAGATCAGAATTATGTTTAAGTGTTTCTGGTTGTTTCGTGTTCTTTTCATGATCATTTGTAGTTTTTGACTGTGTCATTAATCAAAGCTTATGCACAACATTAATCCTTGCATAACCAAGGCCTTAATCAGCCCCGGTTTCGCATCAAAACCATGTTTGAGTACTTTACGCGCGAATTCACAAAAACGCTTAAAAACGCATAAATTCGCAACTTAACTTCTAATTTCTAGCATATGACTATTATTATCAAGTATAACCATTTCAACACAATAATATATGCCAAATAGTGTTGTGTACCAAGTTTCGTGCATAACAAACCATGTTTGACCTACTTTACGCGCGAAATGGACAAAAACGCTTAAAAACGCATAAAATCGCAACTTAACTTCTAATTTCTAGCATATGACTATTATTATCAATTCTAACCATTTCAACACAATAATATATGCCAAATAGTGTTGTGTGCCAAGTTTCGTGCATAACAAACCATGTTTGACCTACTTTACGCGCGAAATTGACAAATAAAAACGCGAAATTGACAGCATCAAACTAGTGACCAGACCACCTTGCACGACACGTGGAGACCAAACCTATGCATCCAGGACCTAGGCTAAAGTGGAAATGGAATCTTGGTACTTGGATCTAGCTATCAAGGTCCTAAAACCATTCTAACAATCCCCGTGGACTCCTAGAAGCTGAGCCGAAGGAGGGCTGGTCGACAGTTTGCTAGATCAGAATTATGTTTAAGTGTTTGTGGTTGTTTCGTGTTCTTTTCATGATCATTTTTAGTTTTTGACTGTGTCATTAATCAAAGCTTACGCACAACATTAATCCTTGCATAACCAAGGCCTTAATCAGCCCCGGTTTCGCATCAAAACCATGTTTGAGTACTTTACGCGCGAAATTCACAAAAACGCTTAAAAACGCATAAAATCGCAACTTAACTTCTAATTTCTAGCATATGACTATTATTATCAAGTATAACCATTTCAACACAATAATATATGCCAAATAGTGTTGTGTACCAAGTTTCGTGCATAACAAACCATGTTTGACCTACTTTACGCGCGAAATGGACAAAAACGCTTAAAAACGCATAAAATCGCAACTTAACTTCTAATTTCTAGCATATGACTATTATTATCAATTCTAACCATTTCAACACAATAATATATGCCAAATAGTGTTGTGTGCCAAATTTCGTGCATAACAAACCATGTTTGACCTACTTTACGCGCGAAATTGACAAATAAAAACGCGAAATTGACAGCATCAAACTAGTGACCAGACCACCTTGCACGACACGTGGAGACCAAACCTATGCATCCAGGACCTAGGCTAAAGTGGAAATGGAATCTTGGTACTTGGATCTAGCTATCAAGGTCCTAAAACCATTCTAACAATCCCCGTGGACTCCTAGAAGCTGAGCCGAAGGAGGGCTGGTCGACAGTTTGCTAGATCAGAATTATGTTTAAGTGTTTGTGGTTGTTTCGTGTTCTTTTCATGATCATTTGTAGTTTTTGACTGTGTCATTAATCAAAGCTTACGCACAACATTAATCCTTGCATAACCAAGGCCTTAATCAGCCCCGGTTTCGCATCAAAACCATGTTTGAGTACTTTACGCGCGAAATTCACAAAAACGCTTAAAAACGCATAAAATCGCAACTTAACTTCTAATTTCTAGCATATGACTATTATTATCAAGTATAACCATTTCAACACAATAATATATGCCAAATAGTGTTGTGTACCATGTTTCGTGCATAACAAACCATGTTTGACCTACTTTACGCGCGAAATGGACAAAAACGCTTAAAAACGCATAAAATCGCAACTTAACTTCTAATTTCTAGCATATGACTATTATTATCAATTCTAACCATTTCAACACAATAATATATGCCAAATAGTGTTGTGTGCCAATTTTCGTGCATAACAAACCATGTTTGACCTACTTTACGCGCGAAATTGACAAATAAAAACGCGAAATTGACAGCATCAAACTAGTGACCAGACCACCTTGCACGACACGTGGAGACCAAACCTATGCATCCAGGACCTAGGCTAAAGTGGAAATGGAATCTTGGTACTTGGATCTAGCTATCAAGGTCCTAAAACCATTCTAACAATCCCCGTGGACTCCTAGAAGCTGAGCCAAAGGAGGGCTGGTCGACAGTTTGCTAGATCAGAATTATGTTTAAGTGTTTGTGGTTGTTTCGTGTTCTTTTCATGATCATTTGTAGTTTTTGACTGTGTCATTAATCAAAGCTTACGCACAACATTAATCCTTGCATAACCAAGGCCTTAATCAGCCCCGGTTTCGCATCAAAACCATGTTTGAGTACTTTACGCGCGAAATTCACAAAAACGCTTAAAAACGCATAAAATCGCAACTTAACTTCTAATTTCTAGCATATGACTATTATTATCAATTCTAACCAGTTCAACACAATAATATATGCCAAATAGTATTGTGTGCCAATTTTCGTGCATAACAAACCATGTTTGACCTACTTTACGCGCGAAATTGACAAAAACGCTTAAAAACGCATAAAATCGCAACTTAACTTCTAATTTCTAGCATATGACTATTATTATCAATTCTAACCATTTCAACACAATAATATATGCCAAATAGTGTTGTGTGCCAAGTTTCGTGCATAACAAACCATGTTTGACCTACTTTACGCGCGAAATTGACAAATAAAAACGCGAAATTGACAGCATCAAACTAGTGACCAGACCACCTTGCACGACACGTGGAGACCAAACCTATGCATCCAGGACCTAGGCTAAAGTGGAAATGGAATCTTGGTACTTGGATCTAGCTATCAAGGTCCTAAAACCATTCTAACAATCCCCGTGGACTCCTAGAAGCTGAGCCGAAGGAGGGCTGGTCGACAGTTTGCTAGATCAGAATTATGTTTAAGTGTTTGTGGTTGTTTCGTGTTCTTTTCATGATCATTTTTAGTTTTTGACTGTGTCATTAATCAAAGCTTACGCACAACATTAATCCTTACATAACCAAGGCCTTAATCAGCCCCGGTTTCGCATCAAAACCATGTTTGAGTACTTTACGCGCGAAATTCACAAAAACGCTTAAAAACGCATAAAATCGCAACTTAACTTCTAATTTCTAGCATATGACTATTATTATCAAGTATAACCATTTCAACACAATAATATATGCCAAATAGTGTTGTGTACCAAGTTTCGTGCATAACAAACCATGTTTGACCTACTTTACGCGCGAAATGGACAAAAACGCTTAAAAACGCATAAAATCGCAACTTAACTTCTAATTTCTAGCATATGACTATTATTATCAATTCTAACCATTTCAACACAATAATATATGCCAAATAGTGTTGTGTGCCAAGTTTCGTGCATAACAAACCATGTTTGACCTACTTTACGCACGAAATTGACAAATAAAAACGCGAAATTGACAGCATCAAACTAGTGACCAGACCACCTTGCACGACACGTGGAGACCAAACCTATGCATCCAGGACCTAGGCTAAAGTGGAAATGGAATCTTGGTACTTGGATCTAGCTATCAAGGTCCTAAAACCATTCTAACAATCCCCGTGGACTCCTAGAAGCTGAGCCGAAGGAGGGCTGGTCGACAGTTTGCTAGATCAGAATTATGTTTAAGTGTTTGTGGTTGTTTCGTGTTCTTTTCATGATCATTTGTAGTTTTTGACTGTGTCATTAATCAAAGCTTACGCACAACATTAATCCTTGCATAACCAAGGCCTTAATCAGCCCAGGTTTCGCATCAAAACCATGTTTGAGTACTTTACGCGCGAAATTCACAAAAACGCTTAAAAACGCATAAATTCGCAACTTAACTTCTAATTCTAGCATATGACTATTATTATCAAGTATAACCATTTCAACACAATAATATATGCCAAATAGTGTTGTGTACCAAGTTTCGTGCATAACAAACCATGTTTGACCTACTTTACGCGCGAAATGGACAAAAACGCTTAAAAACGCATAAAATCGCAACTTAACTTCTAATTTCTAGCATATGACTATTATTATCAATTCTAACCATTTCAACACAATAATATATGCCAAATAGTGTTGTGTGCCAAGTTTCGTGCATAACAAACCATGTTTGACCTACTTTACGCGCGAAATTGACAAATAAAAACGCGAAATTGACAGCATCAAACTAGTGACCAGACCACCTTGCACGACACGTGGAGACCAAACCTATGCATCCAGGACCTAGGCTAAAGTGGAAATGGAATCTTGGTACTTGGATCTAGCTATCAAGGTCCTAAAACCATTCTAACAATCCCCGTGGACTCCTAGAAGCTGAGCCGAAGGAGGGCTGGTCGACAGTTTGCTAGATCAGAATTATGTTTAAGTGTTTGTGGTTGTTTCGTGTTCTTTTCATGATCATTTGTAGTTTTTGACTGTGTCATTAATCAAAGCTTACGCACAACATTAATCCTTGCATAACCAAGGCCTTAATCAGCCCCGGTTTCGCATCAAAACCATGTTTGAGTACTTTACGCGCGAAATTCACAAAAACGCTTAAAAACGCATAAAATCGCAACTTAACTTCTAATTTCTAGCATATGACTATTATTATCAAGTATAACCATTTCAACACAATAATATATGCCAAATAGTGTTGTGTACCAAGTTTCGTGCATAACAAACCATGTTTGACCTACTTTACGCGCGAAATGGACAAAAACGCTTAAAAACGCATAAAATCGCAACTTAACTTCTAATTTCTAGCATATGACTATTATTATCAATTCTAACCATTTCAACACAATAATATATGCCAAATAGTGTTGTGTGCCAATTTTCGTGCATAACAAACCATGTTTGACCTACTTTACGCGCGAAATTGACAAATAAAAACGCGAAATTGACAGCATCAAACTAGTGACCAGACCACCTTGCACGACACGTGGAGACCAAACCTATGCATCCAGGACCTAGGCTAAAGTGGAAATGGAATCTTGGTACTTGGATCTAGCTATCAAGGTCCTAAAACCATTCTAACAATCCCCGTGGACTCCTAGAAGCTGAGCCAAAGGAGGGCTGGTCGACAGTTTGCTAGATCAGAATTATGTTTAAGTGTTTGTGGTTGTTTCGTGTTCTTTTCATGATCATTTGTAGTTTTTGACTGTGTCATTAATCAAAGCTTACGCACAACATTAATCCTTGCATAACCAAGGCCTTAATCAGCCCCGGTTTCGCATCAAAACCATGTTTGAGTACTTTACGCGCGAAATTCACAAAAACGCTTAAAAACGCATAAAATCGCAACTTAACTTCTAATTTCTAGCATATGACTATTATTATCAATTCTAACCAGTTCAACACAATAATATATGCCAAATAGTATTGTGTGCCAATTTTCGTGCATAACAAACCATGTTTGACCTACTTTACGCGCGAAATTGACAAAAACGCTTAAAAACGCATAAAATCGCAACTTAACTTCTAATTTCTAGCATATGACTATTATTATCAATTCTAACCATTTCAACACAATAATATATGCCAAATAGTGTTGTGTGCCAAGTTTCGTGCATAACAAACCATGTTTGACCTACTTTACGCGCGAAATTGACAAATAAAAACGCGAAATTGACAGCATCAAACTAGTGACCAGACCACCTTGCACGACACGTGGAGACCAAACCTATGCATCCAGGACCTAGGCTAAAGCGGAAATGGAATCTTGGTACTTGGATCTAGCTATCAAGGTCCTAAAACCATTCTAACAATCCCCGTGGACTCCTAGAAGCTGAGCCAAAGGAGGGCTGGTCGACAGTTTGCTAGATCAGAATTATGTTTAAGTGTTTGTGGTTGTTTCGTGTTCTTTTCATGATCATTTGACCAAACCTATACAAAACCCATAAAATCGAATTTGTGTACCTTTCTTGCTATCCATTTTGGAAATGTGGCTCTGGATGTAGATCCCATTTGTCCACGCACTCTTTTCATTGCGCTGAAATGCATGGGAAAAGTAATACCATTTATATATATATATATAACACTTAATTAAATCAAATTGGTAAAATAATTAATATTACGTACGCATTCAACAATGCTTTGAATCTTGTGTTACGAGGTAGGCTGTTAGGTTTTTGTAATGAGTCGAAGACGTGCACGGTGTTCGTTAAAGGACATATGATCAGAAGTATCCAATGCAAACTACAAACACAAATTTAAAATCAACAAATTAGAGATTACGTGACTTTAAAAATCAAAAGATAAGTTCAATTTCAAAAATAAAACTTACTCTTCCCAATATGGAGCCAGAATGAATGTGTGTTTACATGCAAGGGAATTAGTCAAAGCAGTCTCAATGTATGCTCTGACGACATCTGGATCATTTCTACATTTACTACCCGAAATCGTCTCCGGACAAAACCATCCAATTTTTATTGGAGGTTCGCAAGAATTTACCTCCTCGTAAACCGCACTAAACTCACAAATAAGAGAATTTTGTTAGTAATTCGGTCATTAAAACAATTAAACAACAATGCCTAACTTGTAAGATAATGAACATCACCTCATGTAGACATGGAAAAGAGCTACGTTCAGCATCTCTCCTCTCAAAAATTGCCCGATGTCACTAGGACCAATAATTACATACGGGTCTTCTGAAAAGCAGTATTGCTCCTTCAGCAGGGGCAACATGATTGGGTCCTCCTCACTTATGCGAGATGCACAATAATGCAGCCATTTGCAATCTTGAGAGAGATCTTTT